>NW_028301576.1:16880000-17062500 GCF_042242905.1 Orbicella faveolata | reverse complement strand
CAGGGGCCCTTGAAGGTAAGTTCCTACCTGTTTTCAACCCCTTATAGGTTACTTTAGTAAGAGAAAGTAACGTGACATCATTTAGTAGTCATTCAATAGTTTAAAACAGCCATAGGTAAATAACCTCCTTATACAGTCAACTCTCGCCTTGCGGATAGCCCGCTTTTACGGACACCCCGCTATTGCGGACGCCCCGCTATTACGGATTGAAGCTACATCCCCGGCCGAATCTACGAAGAAATGTATGGAAACTACCCTCACTATAATGAATTGCGGACACTTCAAGTGGTCCCAAACTACATTTCTATTGTTCTTCTCTCGTTTCAACGGTGAACTTGGACGTATTGAGTGACATAATTATTCTGCAGTCTTGGAATGTTTGTACACTATTTTGATCTAAATTATATGATTATCAATCGAAACACTGCAAAAAGAAAACTGAAAAAAAGAAACTGGAAATCTTAAAAGAGTATAGCAGTACGTGACACTTCATAGCCAAAAATTGGGTCATTTTCTGATCACACATCACATCTCTATTACGGACACCAAATGGCGGTTCCGAGGGTGTCCGCTCTAACGAGAGCTAACTGTACTGCCGTGTTTGCTTCACATTTTGATTTGTTGAGAAAAGGTAACAACAGTAAAATTATAAGGGAGCTCATTCCCAGAAGACAAGTTCCAGAGGCATTTCAGCGTGCGTCGTGACTGGCTTCGTCATTATTTCTACTCCAGGACATTCATCAACAGCTCAGTTTTTATTTTCAACTTTTTGTTTTTCAGACATCTCGTACCACATGACAGTGAAAACTGGTGATAAACCGAATGCAGGAACCGATGCGAATGTTTATTTTGCTCTGCATGGCGACAAAGGAGAAACGCCCAGAACCGCTCTACGGGACGAAAGTCAAACCTTTAGACGATTTGAACGGGGAAGAGCTGACAAGTTTGTTGTACAAACAGTTGATGTTGGAAAGGTAGGGCACTGAAACTCTTGGTGTCGAAGTAGACGGTGGAACTTTGCCGCATGCGACATTTTTGCACTAATCGTACAGACTTTCCTCATTGAACTTTGTGTGAGGTTGTGATTGTCGTTGCGTACGAAATGTTATTGTTACAAATTGTAGGATTAATTTACGCTACAGAACTCGTGCTGTAGACTTTTCGTAAGCTTGTCGTCACGGTATTGGGCAAAGTTTTAATCGACTCCTGGAAGAGTTTATGTGTAGGTATGGTGCCTGGAAATCTGGAGAAATCCGGAAGAAATCTCTCGAGTAGTTTTTCTGTCGTGCATAAAGTATAAAAGTATAGCATAATATTTTTTGTCAAGTTGTAACAACGTTAAGTCTTGAAATGAAGTCTGGGAAAGCTAGCTAAATTGTCTCTTCTGCGAGTGTGAATTAACCAGGGCAGGGGCGCCGATTAATTTCATTCCGCCCTGATTGGAAAGGAAAGAAATTGTTTAGAAAAACTCCACCATGGTTGCCACAGGTCAGGAAATAGTCAGGGGAAAATTCTTCAAGGTCAGGGAAAAGTTGGGGAATTTTATTTTGGGTCAGTGAAAGTGGACATTTTGAAGAGAAGTCAGCGGAGGAAAATTGAAATAATTTAACACGGTTGATTTAATGCTATTAAGGGCTGGTCGAAACGTGGGGTAACTGTGATCTCAACAATATTTTTCCTTATTGAAGAAAGAAAACTTGTTGAAACCTTATCAGTCTAAATGAACAAGTGAATAAGACGGCTGTAAGTCGAGGCCAGAAGCCGCTACTAGATCTGACATTTTGTATTTATTTGGTCAGGGAAATTTGATTTTTATCAGGGAAAAGTCAGCAAAAAGTCAGGGAATTTTAAAAGTGAGACCTTTGTCAACCATGTCTAAGGCCGCGTCCACACGTATCCGGATATTTTTGAATCCGCAACTTTTTCTTTCCGGATACGCGGCTTCATTCCACACGCATCAGGCGAATTCGGCAGCGAATCCGGATATTTTTGCTACGTGTGGACGGGGAAATTTTTGAATCCGGAGAGAAAAAATTGCGGATTCAAAAATATCCGGATACGTGTGGACGGAGCCTACGAAAAATTTGTTTAAGGCACTCTTTACTTATCCTCCTCGTGTTGAATTGTGATGCAATAGTTTTTCTAGTTTATCTTGACAACACGGTTTCTCAATATTTGTTGTACAGCTCGAGCAGCTGATTATTGGTCATGATAACAAAGGACAAGACCCTGCCTGGTATTTGGATGAAGTAGATGTTGACATCCCTGTGCGAGATGAACATTATAAATTTAGATGTGGCGGCTGGCTCGGGGGCGACCGACCTGGTCAGCGGAAGGAAGCAGTTCTATTCCCAGGTATTTTGTCGATGCGCCTGGCAATATTCCTGCTAGATGAGCTTTCATTTATCGACCAATCAAAATAGACGTTAGGGACTCTACTAAATTTAGAAATGAGAGGGAGCCTGGGGAGGGTTGCAAGTAAAATTACTCTCTGATTTTCCTCCCTCAAAATTCATAGAAAACATAAATTGATCAGCTAATGTGAATCAATGCCGATAGAGCGGAGTGGTTATGGAGCCCGACGTATGTGCTTTGTTGTATGTTTTTGTTCGTTGGTTTGGCCGTGGATAAAACACAATACATTACTTATGTGTGAGGAACTAGCGAGTAGAAATGTTTCGGTGACGTGATTCATGCATAGTGTTTGAGCATAGGACATAAGATCGTGCGGGGTCGTCCTTTGACGTTTACTGTATTCGTAACCATTTCCGTCTTGTTCTCTTGATAAACCATTTTTACCACAATTGCTGCTAATCTCGCAATCTGATTGGCTAATTTGCCGTTGTCGATAAGAGTCCATACCACGCTGGTCGCGTCAATGTGTCGCGCAATGCCTCTTTCAGCTCGCGCTCCGAAAAAAACATTTTCTTTGACGTTGATATTGTGGTAAAAAACAAATCGAAATGTGGTTTAGCGTGGTCTGCACTCTTATCTACAACGATACGCGTCAGCACAGTGGCCACAATTTGCTGTGGACTCTCGACGCGCACATTTTGACCACTGTGATGACGCGTGCTCGTTGTCGATAAGAGTAGAGACCACGTTAAACGACGTCCGATTTGTTAATTGGAAATATTAAAATTCTAACATGGCGCCGAGGCTAAGGAGAGAAAAGAGAAGAAATAATTTATTCATTCATCAACTGTTACTTGTTTTGTTTTGTTCTCCTACGTCTCGACGCCTGTTGAATAGTGTGACAACATTTTAACGGAGCTATTCACCGTACTTTGTTTTATTGTAGTGGATGACATTGAAGGACCAGTCACGCCCATTGATGTAGAGACTGTGCAAGGTACTTCATGCTATAGTATTGTTGTGTCGCATGCCTCCATAGAATAGAGAACAGTAACAGCATAGAACTCTATGCTGAGAGAGTTGAAGAACTGCGAAAGCGTTGACAATTTTAAAATAAAATCCCAGGCCCTACTGTTTGACAAGTTTTCAAACCCATGAACATATAGATTTAAATTAGAATCCTATTAGTATTAGTGTCATTCAAGATTATAGTTTTGTAGTTTTGATTCTGAAAAGCGGCAGTAAGTATTTTATTGGAGCAAGTATTCTAATGAAGTATTAGTATTAGCAAACGATCACGAATATCGTGCGAGGCCGATTAAAATTAATGATTAACATCAGTTTTGTTGTTCGTATAGTATGATCGTCCGGGTGAGGGTAGTTCTGAAAAGAACTGTTGTTGGTGACTGACGTTTCGACAACCTGAGCGGAAGTCATCTTCAGAGTCAAGTCACTTGACTCTGGAAATGACTTCCGCTCAGGTTATTGAAACGTCAGTCACCAACAACAGTTCTTTCCAGACCTACCTTCACCCGGACGATCACACTATACGAACTACTGATTCTTCTGGGTTCAAACCATTGACTGTATCACTTTTGTTGTGGGAAGTTGCGCTGCGCGAAGTGGGCGATCTACTTGTTTGTGACGGGGAATTTCTTATACTAGACAGTCGAAAACGCGCGCTTTGTGTATTTTCCTCGGAAACTATTTCCCACTACCAAATTTCAAATAACAACTCGGTTTAAGAGCGATTTCGCGAAAGGGAGAATGAGACATATCTTGGGAGTATGATCGCAGGCGACTGTTTGCGCAGCTTTTTCGAGTTCTTGCAAGCTTTGATGATCGTTTCTATGACTCGATAAGAACAGGGAGAACTTGTTTTCTGGTTCTTTTAGTAAAAACTGCGAGAAATTTCTCGGATCTTAATCGTGACCTTCTCCGTTCTAATTCACAGAATCCGGAGCTGGCCTTGGCGGTAAGACGTAGTTCTTGTTTAGCAGTTTCTATTTTTATTGTAACTTGTTGGTCGATTAGTGAAATACCCAAGAGATATAAGTGGTCCTGCAGCCATATTTTTCCTCACGCACTTTGTGACTTCTTGCTAGCTGGACTATACTATACAGCAAAACTGGGGATTAATGGCAGTCTTCAGAAGTCGTTCTTTTTTATCATTGTCTCAGGGAAATCGTTATGTTGTAACCATAAGTGAGATGATAAAAGTGAAAACTAAGTAGAAATATTTTACTGAAGAATTTCATCTCGGCAGAAAAGAATTGCAATAAATCTCTTGTCGTGGGGTGGGGGGGGGGGGGGGGGGGGTGGTGAGATGCAGGAAGAGCTGGTGTGGAGCGGTAAAGCTGTTCAGTTGTGTCATGATTGAGTGGCGACAAATAGATGTGCTCGCTGAGGAAACTACGCAGCAAATTATTTAGACATTCAATGTAGACGTGTCTTAGCCACAGATAAAGTGCTAATAAAAGGCTAGAAGATGTTTTGTGCTGACAGAAATGCACCGCACGCCACGGAAGATACGCGTACACAACAAAAATGTAATCGCTGTTTCACCAGCGTTCTTGGAAGAGGGGCGGGGCGGGGCGGGCGGGGGGTGGGGACGGGGACGGGAACGGGAGAGGAGTCTTGTCAGATTTTTTTTGTCTCCCTATCTCCCGACCAGTACCGTCTTCGTTAAAACGGCTGGTAATTGAACCTAAGAAAGATGGTAGCAAGGAGATTCACCGTGTATTTATAATGGTAATAGGACTGAGTGGTGTTCAATTCGGTCTGTCATCATACGAGTGATTAACAACGAGTATTATTACAGACTGAATTGGACGACACGATTTCCTGTTACCAATTAATCATAACAATTACAATTTCCCACAAAAGTAAAAGTTTCATTGGAAAAAGAGCTTTAAATAGTCATTTTTAAATAGCATAATTATAAAATATGGAGAACAACTTGCAAAATGGCTGTCAAGTCTCTTTCAAAGCAGTCACCAGACACTAAACCTCCACAGTTTTTCAAAGTCAGTCTCTTGAATTGATTACTATAGTGATTGTTATCAATGCTGTGATTGGTGGATTTAGTGGAGAGGACTTGAAATGATTGGCTCACGTAACTGTCCGATTACAGGTGTCCGATTACAGCCAACTGTCCGATGACATTGTCCGATTACAACTTTGCAGATTAATTAGAGCAAAATACAGCAGTTTATGCACCAATCACATTTGAGGAAATTGTAATTGTTATGAATACTAATGAAACAACTGCCTGCTAAGTTCCCTACTTAAGCACTGTTTTGGTTTGTGGCGCAAGAAGAGCAGATTGCGTGACAAAGCGTTCGTTAAGTAGCTCACTCAATTTATTGTTTTAGTTCAGTTTTTGCATCCAAATTATTCATTTCTCGCTAACATTTCTTACATATTTTCATCAGACTCGGAATATGACGTAGAATTCAAGACAGCTGCGGAGGAAAACGCCGGCACGGACGCCAATGTGTATTTCCAAATGATGGGAGAAGAAGGCGAGAGTCAAGAGATCGAGCTCGAGAACAAAGGAAAAGGATACTTCAACAGAGGACAGTTGGACAGATTCAGGATCAGGACTGAGGACGTGGGACGGGTAAGTGAACACGCGCGGGGGGGGGGGGGGGGCGGGGGAGGTACTCCCTTATACGGGTTATATAGTATGTGGGGCCCTAAAGGGTGCGGTTGTTTTAGCCGTTTTGGTCACAAATGGGGTTTCGATTTTGGCCGCTTTGGTCTTAAATAGGGTATGGTTTTTGCACTCTAGTCTTGAATTTGGTGGTTTTTTTTTTAGAAGAAGTTAGTTTTTTTATCATCATCGATAAGACCATTGACAAAAAGACCTTCATAATAGGCTTTCTATTCCTTGACCTATTTCCGTCCCTCCCTCCGCCCCTTGCGTTCTGCGTTTGCTGTTTCGCTAACGTTCTTTCTTTGCTCGAAAACACTACAAACATTCTACCGCTTACAATAATCTTTGTTTGCTTTTTCTCTCCCTTTTCCACTTACAGTTGAAAATGCTGCGTGTAGGTCATGACAATTCTGGCTCAAATTCCCGATGGTTGTTAGATGAAGTTGTGATTTATTCGCTGGCCCGTGGTGAACGTTATGTGTTCAAGGGTGGTCGTTGGATCGGCGGACGAAACAATCAAATCGATCTACCATTGGGTGAGTTGTAGAACCGAGAAATTATATGTTCTACTTTGTTTTATTGGTGTATTTTCTGCGCTGCAGTACGTCAGGGGTTCGAAAAGTTGCCACTCGATCCCCGTTCCTAATTCGCTTATTGTTTCTTCGGGAAGTTTCTTTTCATTTGGGGGAAATTTGTTCATCGCCAAAACAAATGACTTATGAACAGTGAGACAGCCTGTTAAAGGCGTAGGTATCAGTCACAGTATCGAAATAGCATCTCAACGATGCTGTTGCGGCATTGTAGGCGTTTAAAGTGGAGAATATGTTGTAGTTTTCGTTGTTTAGCGTGGTTAGCAAGCAATGCGTGGTTGCCCAAGCTTTATGTCTGTCATTTAGTGTCGTTATATTACTATACAAGATTTAACCCGTATTACTTTTTTCACATCCTTCAGATTCTTGGAACATCGGGCAACTAGGTCTGTATAAGTTATTTCCTGCATTGCTTTGGTTTAACTCTTGCATCAGTGCAGTTAAAGCGATGCATTAAGTTAGGAATACGTTAACATACGGTAGTATGTCCCTCCCTCCTAACACTCCCCCCCCCCCCACCTTGATAGCCTCACCTTCCCTGTCTCTTCGTTTGTCCCACCTCCCCCGGTGTGGTCATACTATAACTAGCGACCTTCTGTTTAGTGGCCCGCTTTAGTCCCTCTCTTTAAGGTGGCTCAAAACAGTTTCCAGCATTAAGATTTTGATTGGTCATTATAACCACTCTTTATCACTTGATACTACAATCATGGTATAAAAAAACTGTCCAATCATTGGTGAACACGTGGTTATCATTTTCGTGACACAATAGGTTACTGTAGCAACAATATGATCCGGTAAAAAAATCCTTAATTACAGCTTTGGGGGCTTCACAAACGGCACGGTGAAATTTTTTTTTTATATTGCAGGATAAGCAGGATAAGACCTAATTTTTGGCAAAGTTTAAAAAAATTATGTACTTAAAGTTCAGAGCCACCTGAAGTTTTCAAATATTTAAGATGGCTCTGAACCCTATGTAAAGAATCTTTTTAAACTTTGCCAAAAGTTGCGTCTTATCATGCTTATCTAAATCTAAGTGCAGGAAACTGTTTTGAGCCACCTTTGAATAGTCACTCGCAGACCTGCAACTGATCAATGGCCAACTGACGTAGCAGCTCTTCCTGCGCTTGGCACCAGTGACCTGTTGTTGACTGCGTCTTGTGCATGCGCAGAGATTGACTCATTAGGGAATTTAATACTGAAGACTATTGCTTTACGGCTGGACGATTAGCACTAGGTCGAGTACGAAAGGTTTGGCGGGAATGGTACTGCTTGCTAGATCCAGCTCTTTTCGTGACAATCTGGAACCCGTAAAGCTACTGGCTAAATTTAGCGGACAAAGTAGTTTCTGGTTATGTTCATAATGAACTTGCATGCTTCCTTAAATTGATATTCAAGTCTACAATACTGAGGTGCATGGAAAAACAGAAAATACAATCCGTATTGAGCACTACGTAAAACTGACGTAAACTTCCTGGGTCTTACTTCTCACCGTTGCTGAATGACGTCAGGAGAAGCGAACGCACAACAATAGGTCCCATGCCTCTCCGAGCAAAATGCGTAGTCACAATCAGGACTGTGCTCTAGAATAGCCCGAGTGCCACAGGCGACTGACTTTTGTCTTCGGGCGACTGGAAAACTCACTTTCTTTTATATAAGCGCGAGCACTGGGCACCCAGGATTTCGTGGTTAAGAACGTTTGGGCTCCGTAATTTTTCTTACACCACAGCCTTGTCACAATCGTCGAATCTTAAATTCTCTATTTATGAGTTTAGCGTCCACTTGCCATAATATATGAACACTGATGTAATTTTTACTGTTTTTGTTTTTGTTTCATTTTTTCAATCCCATCATCTGATTATGTTCCTTTTAGTTGGTCAAGAACCGGATATTCCAGATCTCATTGATTTCATGCAGTCTGGAGATGAACTAAAGATTATCAACGCTGCCAGATACTTGCAACATTTATGTTACAGTAAGGAATCTGTCAAGGACAAAGTCAGGTATTTAGTGGAGAATGCAATATCTACCATTTATTTCATCCATCCATGATTGGTTTTGGGAATTTTATAGGTGCGTTCTTCGATTTAACTCAAGATTCCCAGGAAAAAGAGACAAACAAAGCAAAGCGACGATTCCGCAGAATAAACCAGAGCCAATATTTACTCTCTCAAAGTTTACAGCCAACTCAGTACATTGCAGTTTGATCGGAACCTAAAAGCATTTGCGTTTAGACAGCTTCGGTGCCAATCAATTGAAAAAATCAACTGCAAACAATTTCTCGATCTGTTTGAAGACACACTTGGCCAGGTCACAATCGCAATACTTTATTCAAGAAATACAAATAACATGTTAAAAAAGATAAATACCTCTTAGTTTGCAATTAGATTAAATCTTGTAACCGTGATTTCCCATTGATCCCTCGGCCTGGCGGAAAACTGTTGTCTTTTGTCTTGAAACTGTTTGGACTTCTCAAAAATTGTTGTTTCTTTTTGTTGTGTTTATTTCACAGAGAGCTCGGTGGCATTCCAGTTATCGTAAGGCTGTTGAGACATTCAGAATGGCGTGTCAGATATGCTGCCATGTGTCTTCTGAGAAATCTCTCTTTCAGCATGAGACACGACGCCAACAGAGTAAGACATCCACTCTTTTTTGTACCTTTTTAATTCGTATTAACATGCCGTAAAATTATGACATGTTTATATGTTCATTCTTTTGTGCCCAGACGCAAAGTGCCTTCCAAATATAAGCCGACCATTTTCGAGCTCGAAACTTAGTCCACGAAGAAGTCGGCTTTTGAACAAACATCAAGCCGAGGCTTTCAACATTTGGATGTATAAAAATCCATTCACTTTGTTTGAAACTCTGTTAATTTTAACAGGTGGCTATCGCTGATTGCGGTGGAATTGAAGCCTTGATTGAAATCTTACAGGAAACCGAGAAGACAGAGGTAAGAACAGTTATCGGATACTTGTCAGTACTTTTTTCAACAACCATGTATTTAAGTTCTTCTCTTATCTCTTTTCCTTCTAGTACAGAGAAGCAATTTTGGGCGTTTTATGCAATTTATCGTCTGTTGAGGTGAGATAGTGTGTTTTATTTATATGTTTGTCCTTGTTATCTGACTGTGAATTAAGAAAGGGAGATTCTGTGGCCCTTGGACTCTGAATTGAGCGGTCACACGGAATTCCTCTGAGACAAGTTTCCCGTCTTGTAATAGAAATTTGTAAAATGCTGTGGGTAATCTGCGATGGACTAGCATCCCATCCAGGGGGGTAGGGAGGGGTTGATGCTACAGAGACTGTTGTTAAGGCATGGAAGATGTGGGCCTCTGCAAAAAAGAAAGTCTGAAAGATCTGCGGATGACCTGTGTCCAGGTATATATTCTACGTTAACCGAGTCCTCTTTTATGTTAACTTTTTCTCCCCACAGTGGCCGATTTGTTTTGTCTTAGTCTCTCTCTGGCTCTCATCAGGGGCAGATTTTTTTTTTTTTTTCGTGAACGTGAAGTAAACAGTCGCCTATTAATATACGTTCCTCAAAGCTGACCGCGTAGTACAGGTCTGTTAATTTTGTGTGCTTTCTTTTTCAGTCGCTTCGTTTAAGAATTCTTCTCGTATGTCTCCACATCATCGTCATTATTATCATCATACCTTACTCCGAGTGGACAGCTGTAGCGGCTCGAGGCCAGCCGCCAGTCAGGACCGAACCCTGGGCAGCGGTACTCGTCCATGCCACCAGACTCGTGCGCAACCTGTCTTCAGCCGGTACCAGGGCCCGGCAGGAGCTCAGGGACGAGAAAGACTTGGTCGACTGTCTGGTGTGGATTACTAGAGTTGGTGTCAAGAACGAGCATTATGACAACAGGGTAAGCTGAATGATTGAAAAGCTTCACTTAAGCAGCCTATCGATTGCAGACAGCTCGTTTGTCTCAAATACATGTATAACCCTATCAGGAGTCCAACTAGAGTTGTATCTATATCAAGCCTATTTTCTCTGTCACCCAATTATAAATAGCCGAATCGTGAGTGTACCTAACAGTTAAGTTTTCTTACCTCTTTTTTTTTTTTTTTTGGCATACTGCCGTATTATTTTTGGAGGAAAAATAAAAAAGAAGCCTTCTTTTAAAAATCGTATTTGAATTTTACTTAAACAATTAGATTATTCGATCTCAATTTCTATGCGTGATAGTTGACGCGCCCTCGTCAATTATCACTCGATAAAAACCTCGAGCTCATAATCTAATTTCTTATTAGTATAAATCTACTTGCGTTCTATTACGAATGCCGCTCTCTGATTGGCTAAGCTACTCACTATCTATTCTGTGATGGATAATGAGCCGTAGCGTAGCAGTGTGCCCTTGTTAACAAAATGACGGCCGCTTCTTGGCGTTTTCGAAGTGTATGTGAAGAGGATTTAGATGAAGTTTTGAACGACTAGTAGATTTATACTTATACAATTAGATTATTCGCTCTCGATTTCTATGCGTAATCGTCAACTGTCACGCTATAGAAATCTCGAGCTCATAATCTAATTGTTAAATAGAAAACTCGTGAAGATTTGAGAGAGCTCGAAAAAGCTGTGGGAAATCTCGCCTACCGGCTCGTATTGCCACAACATTTCTCGTTCTCCCAAACGTCCACTGGTGTTCCTAATATATCGATAGAAAGAAGGAAAATTTACTCCCCTAATAGCGCGTGCTCTCAGTGGCTACATCGAGGTCGCATGACGTCTAACAGTGAAACACCATCCCGCTGAAGTCCTTGAGCCGGCAACATTGTAAAATCTATGGCATCAGAGAGAAACAGTGCGCTGCTATCGCGAATTATGACCGAAGTTGCGACCGCCGTATTCACATTGGGTCTTCTAATGGCTTTGCTGTTCAGGGGAACAAATCACTTTGAAAAACACCTAGTTTTCTTCCAGAGAATCTCTCTCTTTCCTGAGACAGAACCGATGGAAACATTGAGATTCCAGGGAATCAAAACTGTTAACTGAGCACTGAAGGAAGAATCATAAATTGTTAAATATTTTTCTTTCACCTTTTTCTTTCCCCAGTGTCTTGAACATTGTGTGTGCACGTTAAGAAACCTGTCATACCGGCTTGAAAGCGAGATTGACAGGGACCGTTATGACGACGCTGATGTGGATGTGGATCCAGCAGCTGTCAAGGAACAACAGAGCCAGGGCTGTTTCGCAGGGTGCGGTGGCAGGAAGAAGAAAAAGGTCCCCAACGATAAACGGCCCATGGACCGGCCGAAGGGCCCTCCTCAAGGAGTGGAACTACTTTGGCAAGCGCAGACAGTTCAACAGTATTATGTGCTTTTACGTAAAGCCAAGAACACTGAAACGTTAGAGGGATCGGCCGGGGCTTTGCACAACTTGACGGCTTGCTCGTGGAAGGTGCGTAGTTTTGATGTATTTAGCTAAGATAGAGTGTATCTAATACCTAACGGGGGGGTAACCCAAGAGTTACGTAACAATTTCACAGTCGAAGTTGTCGACATTTTAAACTGCTGACTTGTGTGACTTCTTGTTGCTCATAAACAATACTTGAAGACGACAGAAGGAGAGCACTCCAACAATTTACTTCAGGCTATCGGACGAGGGCAGCGAGGAAAGGAGAGGAAAATAAAGAGAGCTGATCTTCGCTCACTACCTCATTTCCTTGTTCGTATTTTGAGATAGGAGTGACTTCCCTTTCTAAAAGCTATATTTGCCTCTACCTCGCCAAATTGCGGTGTGATCTATGAGCTGCTTTAGTCTAAGAATGGGTCGTAGATTTGGCCATTTTGGTATCGCAGATACAGGTTTTCCCATTCCTTCATTTCTACTCTACGCACTGAAATCAAATAAATAACTCAATCCCTTAAAAGCTTATATGTTGACTTAGTCATCAAGATAGTATCTTCATAGTACACAGATCTTCGCGTTTTCCTGTGGCAATCGACAGGAAAATTACGGTCGATATTTACAAGGGTGGGTATCTGGAGGCAGCGTAGCCGAGTGGTCAGTGCGTCGGACTCGCAATCCAGCGGTCCCGGGTTCCAGTCCCGCTCTGACCACTACCTGGATTTGTTTCACGGTAACCCCGAGTTCAAATCCTCGGCCACGCTTGTAAATAGCCAACTGCTTTGCCTCAAGCCAGTGGGGATTCTTAACAATGTTATGTCCAATCTGAATCATTTGTTTAGGTTGTTTACTTGGTCTCACTAGCTTTTGTGCTACAAACACATCCGAGGGTAAATAAAGGTTATTATTACCGTCGTAATATTAATAATCTTATGGTACTGTCACTGTCTTTATTTACCGACAGTGGGCGATCAAGATCCGTGGAGACACAAGAAAAGCACAAGCGATACCTCAGATAGTTGAACTTTTAAGAATCGATTACGATCCAACAATCCGCGCGGCCGCCATTGCTCTTCGCAACTTGTGTGTCGACCCGGAAAACAGAAGAAGTGTTGGTAAGTATTTTCTTTCACATTATACTGCATATGTAATCTGTTTAGACCTGAAAACGATAAATATGATTATACACTGTAGTCACCATGTCTTCGCATTGGCTAAAAGCCTACGGTTAATTCTGGGAAACAGCGGAACCTACAGATTATTCACTAATCTGCTAGCAGATTAGTGAATAATCTGTAGGTTGCGTGCGCAATGCATGATTTCCAAGAGCAATGTCAAGTTCACGGACAGCGAAGTAAGAACATGGCTTGTCGAAAATAAACTGTGTTCGGTGCGATAATGCGTTTGTCGTTATTTTCTTTAAAACAATGTATAATAAAACAATTATTAGATTCGGTTTTTGTGACATCCGAAATAATCAAGGTCTCGGTTGGTGTTATCAGCCTCAGCTGAAAACACTTACCTCGACCTTTATTATTCCGGATATCACAAAAACCTCATTCAATAATTGTTTATAAAGGAATGAATTGAGGAAGCCTTAAAAAATAGTCTTCCTTGCTCCGTGCAAATCGTGTTACAAGTTTACCAGCTTTAAAGACGGAGGTAGGGAGGTGTGATGGCGGTTCAGGTTCGAGCCCAGGCCGGGGCCATTTTGTTGTGTATTCGGGTAACCTCTAGGTTTGTTACGGCTTCTCAGCTGTGAAAAGTTTAATGCGACCCACAACAGTAAGGAAATACTGTATGGCACAAAATTCTTGGTTGTTGTAATTTTCACTTTCACGATCCGTAAAAAATGATTACGCAAAAAATAACAATAATAATGAAACGAGAAAAAAAAAAATGTACTCCACACTGAAAACGAAAGTCGCTTTCCATTCCGGTTTAAATTTCCAAAATTTCCGAAATTTCCAGTGGCGAAAGGGACAGCATTTTCCGGATTTTTCGGAAAAGAGGACAATTTCGCGAGTTTTGCCCAAAATTTTTGACACGAATCTTCGTTCCATTTAATTTTCCTGTCGCAATATTCGGTTGAATAGCTCGCATTTCGAAAATTCAACAACTTTCCGGAAACTTTTGCTCTGGTTTCAAAAGTTCCGTTATTTTTGGTCAAATGGAAAGCGGTCGACGAATACTGTACCAAAACGACAGTAAGACCTCGGATAATTTTCACAGCTCTTTAAACATGCACACACTTGTGTCCCTCAGGCGAAAAAGCCATAACACACCTGGTGTTCAGACTCCCAACCGGAAACGAGGAGGAGAGACTGGTGCAGGATCCAACTGTAGCCTCGCTTCTGTGTGCCATTTTCCAGCTCACGAACAAGAGTGACAAGAACTGCAAGTGAGTGTTTGTTTGTTTGTTTTTGTTTGTTTTTTGTTTGTTTGTTTGTGCTGCAGATCAGTGTGGTTAGGGCGATTTTCAATCGAGAGTTGTAAAACCAAAACCAAGGCAGTTACATAGTTCAATCGCAGCCAACATGAACAAGGCATGCAATGAACAAAAGAGGGCTCGAAGCAGATTCAAGTAGCCGAGCAGAGCGCGGGGAAACACACACGTGATCAAGTCGCGTCGGTTTGGTGGTTCATCTGATTGGTTGAATAGGTAGCGAGGGTCCTATATTAACCAATCACTCTTGTAAGTTTTCTCTCGGAAAAATGAGCTTGTATAATATCTACTCTTAAATTCGAGAACAAATAACATATATGTATGTGTATGTATAGTGGAGTAAAGCCAACTGAAAACGATTTTGGATTAGTTTCGACACTCGGTTGAAAATCACGCTCTACTGCTGTCTTCACAGTTTTAATTTCATTTGCCAATGACTACAAAGCTTGTTTGTGTTTCACATTGTTTCATTTGGAGAGCAACAGTTTTTGGATGTTCTTTGACGAGCGTTGCGCTTGTTTTTCTCATATTATGGTCAGGTGATGTTGAATGTAGAACTTGTTGTGAGTTTTGTTTCTTATCAGAGACATTTGGTTTTAAGTTTACGACTTGAGGGCTTGCCTTTTGTTATTTCTTGTGGTTGTGTTCGGCGTCTTTGGAGGTTACAGTTGATAACTGCCGGGAGCGTACGTACATTGTGCTAGCCAAACTCTTTTCAAATTGCATTATTGTGTTCCCGCTAATAATATTTACGAAGCAAAGTTAATTTCTGTTATGCCTCGTTCATTGTTGACTCACCCAGTCTTCCCCATTCTCTCGACACCTTTATTTATACCATGTCAGAGAAAACACAGCCAATCAGAATACAGGAAAGCCGTTGTATATTCCAGGGTCTTACAACCAACTTTCCCATGGTGTACTGTGCGTTTGTCGCATTGACTGTGTTGCCGTCTTCTATGGCATGGTATAAAATAGTTATGCAACGCTCTCTCGTGGTATACCATGGAATAACCCACTTGTCACTTGTATTTTCTTGGTATACACACTCGCCTATAGGCTCGTGTATGCCGAGAAAATACTAGTGACAAGTGTGATATTCCATGGTATACCACGAGAGAGCGTTACATAACTAACATATGGATGATCATCTCTGTTACAGATATCTGCGTAAGACCAAAGGTGTTCAGAAGATAGTGAAGATAGCGACAGATCAGAACAAACAATACTCGCCTCGAGTCATAAAAATAGCTAACCAGGTAAGCAATGTCAATCATTCGATCAAGCTCGGTATCTAACACACTGTCTGATTACAGGACGCTATCCTCTTCAGTTGGGCACTGATACAGACCGTAAACAAACTTAACGAATTCATTTCTGATAAAGGAATTCAGTGGGTTTTGATATCACCCGTCTCAGTTTTTTAAGAACTGGGGCTACGCTAGCACTGTTTCCTGTGGCGTCTTATGCCATTACCTTGCGCGCAGTCAAATACCCAATGAAAATAGAGGTTCAACCTGGAAAATGATTGTCCTCTAATATCCAACGAGAGTGTAATCTGTGCTATATTTATTTAAGCAATACAGGACTTTTTTCCGTTTTCCTCATTTTTACACGAGGAGGTTATGAGAATTCGAGACATTTGTGCAAACCTGAGACGCGGTCTAGTGTTCGCATAACACGGGAAAAAAAGTCCCCTGTTGCTCTTATAATTGTTTTTTTTCTTATCACAACCGTTTTTACAATAAACGCTGAAATCTCGCGCGCTCATTGGGTTATTTTTATTGTCAATAAGTTACAGACACATGGATTTATAATTTATGCGTTAATTTATTAAAAAAACAAGTTGACGTCAATTTTTTACGTGACTGTCCTGTCACTGACAATGAATGTTGTCATAACATTGTCAAAGTAATCTGTGGATCACAGCTCAGCTACTTTGACAATGTTATGACGAAATTCATGATCAATAAAAGGACTGACGCATGAAAATCTGATATCAATTTGTTAAGTTTGTATTTAGCTCTTATTAACAGAGCAGGAGGCCTGTATGGGAGAATCTCCCATACAGACTGACTCAACTCGGTGAATAAGATGTTAATAAGAATAATTTAATTCGTTTAATGTAACTGGTAAGGTTTGTATTAGCTGACATTTTGCTCGCGAATGGCGATGAGCTGAAATTAATTCTGCCAAAGTTTGCTCGTCCTCTTTACTTTTTTCTTGTCATCAGACTTTTTGGTACTTCCATAAATAAATATTTTGAGAAGAAAATAGTCAATATTTTTGTATTCTAATTTGCAACTTTTTCACAGCAAAACATTACCGGTCCAGATGCCGGTCTAGATCGGAAAATCCAGACCGCTTGCAATATCGATTTTAGCCAATAAAGTTCGTGAATTCGGTAGTTCCCAGTCCTTGTGAGACACAGCGATATAATAAACTCTCATCTAAATAAACCTATCGACCAACGAGAGCGCGCGCACACTATCTTAAATGTTTTATAAAAAAATATGACAAGAGGCAACCCGCTTGATATTCCAGTTATCTTTTTGTTACAGGTCTTGAACAACCTCTGGAACCATAGTCAACTACAGCAACAAATAAAGAACGAGGGATGGCGGCCCGATCCTAATAGAAATGCCGAACTAGCTCGAGCGCCGATGGATTACGAAGGTACTTCTCTCCCTCGAACACCCGACGAACGGAACCGCAGAGATCCGAACAGTAGCCGGTTGGAGAGCGACGACGATCAGTGGCGAAGCGGAAGTCGTCGCAGGGATAACTGGGGAAACGTCAATGGTGAGCCATCAGGGGGGACTGACATCTCTTCGGAATCAGATAGGCAGCGCAGCTGGAATGAAAACTTGAATCAGATCCCCCCTCCGTACACATCAGATGATAACTATTCCAGGGGGAGTCGCTCACGAGATGACCTCCCTATGGAGGTGATGTCTACTTCGTCACGACCGTCAGCCGCGAATTCAGCGCGAGACGAGAACGGCAATCCGAGTGATAGGACGCTCAGGTTAAAAGACAGTGGGGGAGGGGATGTGGAGAACGAGGACCTGTGGGTGTAATACAGATGGGGGGAAGGGTGCGTTACTGACACAGGAATCAAGTTATGAACGCAAAAAGCTTATTTTAAAAACCTAACGCTTCTATTCATGAACAGCCTGACGATTTGACCGTGTAGACGCTGTTTTGTTTCTCATTACAGAATGGAAAATTTCTAAAATAATAGGCAGGAAGGTGGTTGTAAAATGCTTGTAAGTAGTCTCTTCAGACGCTATTCAGTTGTCAGACCTCAGACAACAAATCATAATAACCTCTGTTTATTTGTTAACTATTTACATTGGATTTATCGCACGTGAAATTTCACGTTTGAACTTATTATTGCACCGCA
The DNA here is from genome assembly GCF_042242905.1 of Orbicella faveolata. Classification (NCBI taxonomy): domain Eukaryota; kingdom Metazoa; phylum Cnidaria; class Anthozoa; order Scleractinia; family Merulinidae; genus Orbicella; species Orbicella faveolata. The sequence continues at coordinate 17,044,699 of NW_028301576.1, read as the reverse complement.
AAGCGATCAGTTACTGATCATTTTTGGTAATTTTTTTGTAGAATTTATTTCCTTTCGAAATGATACCTGCTTTATGAACTCGTTTCTAGTTTCGTGTAACTTCGCAATTAACTTAAACTAAATTGCCTTCTGTGACTTGTCTCTGAGTTCCAGAGTTTAGAATTGGTTCGACATCAAGAAACTGTCTTAGGATTAGACTAATGCTTACACCAACAAACACAAACTCCGAGAACGAAAGCAAACAATTCAGAACAACAAAAGTTGATTGGATGTACAATGTGGTCTCTACTTCATACGAATGAGATTGGAATTTGAAAAGTGTGCCGCGGCTTTTGATGTAAAAGGCATGTGATGTATTAATGCTTTTCTTGCGGGTCTCGTTTTCATTCCAGTGAAGTATTTTTGGATTAGGAAAGTTGAACTTGTGTGCCCTGTAGCTAGCATTTTACAAAGTGTAGCTTTTATATATATTTGTTACTGTAGCATATTTTGTGACATACCGTTCCTAAACAAAGAAAGTTCTTTGTACAGAGCCAAATACAGCAAAGAAATTTGAAAGTACCCTGTAAGCTCTTAGGATATATTTTAGATAGAAAATGGCTGCATTATTTCGACCAGTCTTATTGCTGGGGTATTTTATGGCATTGATAATATTGCTGATTGTATATTGTGGTTTGTAGAACGTTTTATTCTCATTAAATCGTCTGTTAATATTTACAATGGTATTTACAAATGCTCTTTTCTTTGATCTTGGACCCAGGTCCCCCACTGCAATGCGGAGACAGAGTGAGACTTGGGTATGAGACTAGTAATTCCTGGTTGCGGTCATTCCTGACCAAGGCGCCTTAGTCTCACAGTGACTCTCTCCACTCAGGGCGCTCTGGGAACATCCATCTTTGAATTTGAATGAATTCTTTTTTCTTATGTGTCCTGAAGCGAAGTCCGCAACCGAGCTTATGTGCACTTTTTTCTCATTCACAGTGACATTATCCCGAGAGTCCAATTTGATTTCCTTTTTTGTCTCGGTCACCTACACAGACAATTGCATAGAGCAGGTTGAGCTCAGGTGCTGCACTTTCTATCCTGCGATAGAAAGTCTTCTTTTCGCTCAATTTTATGTATTATGGTTAAAATCCGTCAATAATAGCCATTTCCTAGTTACCCTAAGCCTCTATATCAAAGCGAGGCCTGATGCACAACCATTCATATGAAAATGAGTTTAATTTGCATGTGAATGAAATCTCATTTTGATATGAAAGGATGGGCACCAGGTAATTCGGAAATAACTTATTAGGGTTATATACTTTGGTTTCTGGGTATTGGGTTTTACACAGCCTGGGTATGATCAATTGCATCACTGAGCTCACTTACTGCCACTTTCCCGGGTAAGAGGGAGCGCAGGGTTTGATGGTTAGGTAAACCACACCGAGGTTCTGAGTCCAGCTGGCTGATAACCACACGCACACCGTGCTATAATCAGGAGGGGTTACCAAGGGACGAGGTAGGGATGGCCTCGGTAATTGCAGTCGTTTGACGGCTCGATGCATTTGCAGCTTAAAAATAACGTCACATTCGATTCGATGAATCTTGTGGGAAGTGTAGTTTGAAACTTTCGTGGTTAGTCGCGGAAACCTGGCTTATGTACAGCCGCCCCTTCCCCTCAAAACAATCGGGGAGAGAGATGTTCAGACTTACAGAGCCACCTTAAATTTTCGAAAATTTTAAGGTGGCTCTGAGCCCACTCCACAGATTTTTTTTAAACTTTGCAAAGAGTTGCATCTTATCAAGCTTATCACAATTTGATAATGATCATGAATGGGGGTCACTGCGCTCGTTTTTGAGTTATCAGCACCTAAGGCTAAAACTAAGGGTGTTTTTAGCGGGTCATTTTGTTATTATGGTAACCTGTGATATAAAAAGGATGACCGCACCTTGTTTACCAATGACTGGGCATCTGTATGATACCACTATAAGTATTGTAGCATCACTTTTTTTTAATTGTAGTAGTATTCATCCTTTAAAGTATAGCTCTTCGAAAAGTGCTGGAAACTGTTGCCAGCTCAGTTACTCGCGTGACACTAAATTCAAATAAGTTTGGTTAGTCACGCAATATTTTGTCGGGCAACCTGGAAACGAGTCGGCGTCACATTTCGCATATTCCCGCGTTAATTTACACACCCTCAAATTACACCATCGGCATTGCGCGTTGTGAATTCACTGGCGTTTTGGGTGATTCACAAACTAATTGAGAGTTCAGAAGATTGATCAGTACGTTATCAGAGATGTAAATTGCTGTATTCACGTGTGTTTGGTGAAAACTTAAGCTGTGATAAGGTGAGTTGAAGTTCCTGCTTGTCGCTCTATCTCTTGCGCATCGCTGAGTTCATAAGTTTCGCGAGTTTTGATGATCGAAGCTCTTCAGTTCATCGTGAAGCCAGAGCCTTTCTTTATCTCTAAAGCAACAAACCCTTTATGTTTAGTCATATTGTAAATTACAACTTAGCAGTTTAAAATTCCAGAAACAAGATCAACTGAAATCAGACAACAATCACTTTCACTTTTGACTTAATGAGCTTATCAGTTATCTGCATAGAATTACGCATCACTTTAGTGATTTCCTTTTGCAATGTGGTGGAATTTGAACTCTGTGTAATATTTGTGTGTTAAGTTCTCACAATTTCTATCGAAGTAAAGTTCAGCGTTAGTAATTTTGACGGGTACAAGGGGTTTGCATTATATTTATGCATATTATGGGATTGCCTGGGGGCAAAGAAAGCTCATGTGATGGAACGTAATACAAATGCATCTGAGCGTGGAGAATCTGAGGGTGCGTCCCTTTGGGGTGATCTCGATTAAAATAAGGTATTTAAAAGTGTTGAAATCAGGTGTTCGTTGGTGAATGCTGCAAACCGCCATGTTTTCAAGCCCCCCGGTGGCAGGTGTATTTTGCAGGTTGCAGGTTGCAGTTTATCAACTTTTTATCAGATCGACTACTCTAACTAATTCTGATACAAGTATTGGGTTGGCCACTCTTCTGTTACAGAAATCTATGTTTTTTGGTTAAATAAAAATACAGTGTAGATAACATGAAATAATTATTCAGTTTCTATAAATACCAATTGTGAAAAATGCGCTAATGACTCTTGAGAGCCTTATTTTGTGAAATCAAGTTTGCCGTTTCATACAAAAATGAATCATCCTTAGCTTGGGGGCTTTATTTTGTAAAATTAAAATGGGTAACAGAATCCTCATTACATGTATATCTGTGTCTGTTGTATTGGAATATAATGTAACCGATATTTTTGTTTATACAGTCTACACTTGTTTGTTGTTTTTGAAGCTTTCAATTACTTGCTTGACACAAAATTAAAATAAGTTTGGTAAGTCACGCAATATTTTTGTTTTGTCACGCAATATTTTGTGCAGATGTAACTGGAAATGAATCAGCATCACATTCTATCTTTTTCCGCATTCCTTTACACACTCTTCTGTCAAATGCTTCTGCATTGCGTATCGTCAGTTTACTGGCATTTTGGGTGATAATTTGGCAAACTAGCTGAGAGTACCGAAGATCGATCAGTTCGTTATCAGAGATGTAAATTGCTGTATAATCACATGTGTTTGGTGGAAACTTAAGCTGCAGTGATAAGCTCCCAGCATAATCAAGTGAATGTTCAGAAATCAAACTCAGTCGAACCCAATCAAACTCAATCTGTGGATTGAGTTCCATTGAGTACTTTGGCATTTGAATCAAATAGAACACCGACCTTTATGTGAGTTCGAATTTCGAACCAATCGAACTCAATTTTTGCGTTTGATTGTGTTTGGTGAGTAAATTCACTTGAACAAAGATTATGTTTTTTTGGTCTCGAAAACACAAAAAACACGAGCTATACCAAAGTAACTCGGGCCTTGAAAAACTTGAGTTCGATTTCCGAACCAATTGAAGTCAAGCAAATCGAACCAAACTGAACTCAATCCATTACATTGTGTTTGGTGAGTAAATTCGGTTGAACAAAGATCATGTTATTTGGTCTTGAAAACACGAAAAATACGAGTCATACCGAAATAACTTGGGCCTTGAAAAACTTGTTATTGATTTTCAACTCCAGTTTTACAAAAAAAAAATCCAATGATCAGAAATCAAAAGTTCGATTTAGTTCGATTGTCCAATATTCAATTTGGTTTGATTGCTGAACTCAATCCATGGATTGAGTTTGATATAGTTCAATTGAGTTCAACTGAAATACAGAACTTTGCTCATTCAGCCACAAAAATTGCATGTTTATGAAATATTCCAAAATTCTCCTGAAAGTGCCAAAGTCAGTCAAAATATCAATTTGAGTGTGAAAAAATGTACTCTAGGCAATTTCCTTCCAATCCACAAGATTTACTGACCCATACAGGAGACCAGGAGATTCAGTCTGTTTGTGAGAGATTCAGTCTGTATCTGGGAGATTCAGTTTTTATCTGGGAGGCTCAATCTGGGAGAGTTGGCATACATGGCAGTGAGCTCAATATAGTATTAGTTTATGGATGAACCAACAATGACTGATTCAAGTTGTAATGGGGTCACACCTCAATAATTTAGTCTCACACATATCCCAGATATATTATTTTGCCCTTGCACATAAAATGGTTATCTGTAGGCTTTAATGCATTTCTGAGGTTTTTAAACTTGCATTTTTCTTTTTTCTTTCAGTGTAACCAGGCTGCAGGCCTTAATCCAACATGTGAATTACCTGTAACACTCAGTGATTACAATTGTAATTACATTGTCTCTGTCAATCTTTTTCCAAGTTTAAAATTGGAGGATGATGTTTTCAACAAGATTGGGTGAGTCTAACAAAATAATATTACAATAATGGAGAGTAGGGAAAGGCTAAATACAAACTATAAACTGAGAAGAAAAGTTATATTTGGTAATTTCTCTGTCAAAGCAGCAGATTTCTTGGACTGTACATGTAGAAAAACAGCTGTTTGCTGTCACAAAGAGGTGATCAACCTTTACAAACAATATTACTGTCAGTAATTGTTACAGTCAGTGAAAATTGCATAGGAAATGTCATACAGTGAGACAAGCAGATTTTTTTGATATTTTTTTGAAGCAGTTAAGTTTATGAATTCATATTTGTCCCAGCAAGAGGTACAGTGTGTATTCAGTAACTGTCCATTAACAGAGATGCCAACCCTAAAAAATCAAAATCTGGGAGATTGCCAACAAAAAGTTGTTTAAAGTAGAGCTCTGCCAATGAAACCGCAAAAAAGTATCAAACATCCAAAATTTTTCAAAAAAAATGCCAAAAGTCATACAAAAATATGAATATGTCTGAAAAATTTATTTTATGTGCTTTTATATGAAGGCTTTCATGGAAAAAGGGCGTATATGGCATTTTGGGCCGATTTTTATTTTTTGCAGGATCAAGCTAATTTTTGGCAGACTGACTTGTGTTTCGATTTTGAGAAATAACGTATGCAAAAAACTCAGTTTTCCAAGGGTATCTTTTGGAGATCTTTTGTTGATCTTTTGTTGACTGAAAAACAAAAGAAACCTTTGTTTTGCTAAATGATGAAGTCACTGAAGCGTGGTATTTGCTGCTAGTTTTGTTATTCATATAATTATGCAATTCTCTTACTGTTGCTTCGTTAGCGCAAGTGAATGAGGCGCTGAATGGGCCAGATTCGAGTTTGTTTTGTCGTAATACCGGTTCGGTACGAGGTCGGTCAATTTTGTTTTTTTCCAGTCTATTTCTCTACTTCTTGCAAAAAACAAAACATCTGATACTTTTTTTTTGTCACTCATGAGTGCTTTTAGACCCTGTCCTCAGTCATGATGTTCAATCATAATTAGTTAGTAAAAAAAAATATTTTACAAATTTAGTTGAACAATGTCCCATGACTGATTGTTATTTCCAGATCAAGGATTTGACTGTTATTTTCGTAAGCAATGCACATACAGTTTTTAGTATAAAATTATGCAAGTTTAAGGTACATATGGTATCAGTTTTGTTAAAAACTTACTTGTCATAATTTTTCATCTTTTAGTGGTGCATTTTGCCAAAGAAATGTCACAGTGTGCAGTTATGACAGCTTAACCAAGAGCAAGGTAATTGAATTTACTAAAACAGAACAATAAAACTGTGACTGTATTTTAAGAAACAGAAAACTTGTACCATGTTTCTATCAAGTTGTCTGACCATGTTCTGTAGAAACATGAGTGGATGTTTGGGAGAACGAGCAATGCTGTGGAAACACAAGCCAACAGGCAAATGTTTCCACAGCCTTTTCATTATATTTACATGTAGTTCTTTCAAACTTCCATGAGTGTTTCTATGACTCAAAAGAAACATGGAGAACATGTGCAGGGTTGCCACAGGTCAGAAAACGGTCATGGAAAAAAAATTTCTTCCAGGTCACTGGGAAAAGTCAGGGAAATTTATTTTGATTCAGGGGAAATTGACATTTTGAAGAAAAGCCAGGGAAAATGGAAAAAAGTTAACATGGCTGATTTAATACCATGGAGGTGTAGTCAATCAATTAAAATCGATATCGGAAATCAACTGATTCAATTGATATCAATCACTGATTGCTATTGATTGATATTGGCAATCAATATTGTAACAATTTATAACTCACAGAGAAATTTCTTTATCGATTGCTGTTGATATCGATAAGAATTGATAATTCCTGTCTTCAGGAATGTCCATTGTTATCAATTTTAAAAAAAGTCGACAATAATCGCCTGGACTATTCGAAGATGGCTTTGTAACATTGTGTAAAATAAACCTGGAACAACACAAGACGCTCATCTTCAGCATGCCACTTTACTATAGATTATAATCATTTTCCTTTTGGCCTACTTCAAGATCTACTCTGTACGTTTATTTCCTGATGCAAATAATTGAAATCACCAGAACACTGACTCTGTTGTTTATTTTGCTTCATCTTAATGTTGACACTGCAATGAGACTGGAGGGTTTTACGCTGCTACAGCCACCCCTGTACTCTGGACTGAGCTTCTTTCAGTGTCATAAACTAACAAAGAAAGATTTAAAGCCCAAAAATGTTTCTGCCAGTTATTTCCGTTCTTGTTATTTTGTTAATGATTGTAAAAAATATGCAGGCTATGATAAATTTACTCAAGAAAACCATTATAGACAAATTTTGTCGGTGTAACTCAATTTAAAAGGACAAAAATAATTTTCGATAACAATCATAAAAATAGGTCTGCACTGCGTACTTGTGTGTGGGTAGCGTCGTCGTTTTTTTTTTTTTGAATTTTACGGGTTGAGGAAACTAAATTGGGCTGCTTATTGGAAATGGGCTTCTTTATCGGGATAGGGTGCTGTTCCTTCCCCTTCTTCCTCGCATTTTTTGCCACCCGATCCCTAACCCTTCCCCTGTAGTGTTTTTAGTCTACTTACAAGAGCCCATCAGCACCGCTATTACTGTATGTCACTCTGTACCTTTGTTGCAGTGTTACACCTTTTTTTGACGAGAATTATGTTCAGTTGTGTAAGACCGTTCGAGGAACGGAGCCTTTTTACATCAATGAAGGTCTTTGGTTTATTACATGCGAAATAAAAATATCATGCTACATAAAATCCCTCAGTCCCGATTTTAACCAAGTAGTTCTAGGAATAACATTTAGTAACAATTAATGTGCTATAAATTGGGATATGTTTTGAAGAAAAGGTGATGGTGAACCCACAATGCTTATTTATTACCTGTTTTACCCATGAGGGAGTGAGATAAGAGAGATGGGATATTCATTGGTTAAATTTGCAGGAGAAAAGCTGAGTCTTGCAAAGAAACATAATTATGCATTTGACCTGGAATTTATTATCAGATGACATTGTTATAGTTCTGTGTTTTGATTGTCACGGTAGGTTTTTGAGTGACATTTTGTTGACGTTGCTAGCTGTCTCTGTTTTCCTCTTTATTTGTGTTGCACTGAAGTTGATAAGATCTTGTAAAGAAAACCGGATGCTGAAAGCACGAACCTCAGGAATTGACCCTGTTGACTTATTAAATCACTTAACCTTGTCAACTCTATTACACAAACATCAAAGGCGAACTTTTTAACCTCATTTTAAAATGCAAAGACATTTGTGCCATCACAATTGGGGTAATTTGAGAAATTTTAATTAGTAAATAGTATTATAGTTATTTGGAGTAGTATTCTTATCTTAAACTGTAATAATCCCTCTACAATATTTGTTTTGATATCCAATGTGTTGCGGCAAGTGTTTTACCTCTAAGTTATTCTGGAAGCCACTTGCAAGTAATTTTAGATGGTGTTTATGTTTAGAGCATTTACGTTTAGTTGGGGTGCGTGACATCAAAAATTGTAGGGTTGATGTAAGATTTTCCTCCACATCATCACCTTGTTTGCCTTATAAGTCATGAAATATACACATTGTAGCACATCATTTGTGTCAACCAAAGCATCATTTCATTCCACATTGTGTATTGTGTAACAACTTGTTTCAATTTTGGCATGAGAACTGACATCTTGGCTCCAGGAAGTGTAGCAAATTTTCCACAATACGACATCATTGTCCATAATTGGCGCTATGCGCATTATATTCCAGAACTGATCCCTACGTGATAAGGCATCCTTTGCATTCACGAAATGGTTATGAAAGCCAATCTTTGACCACTATATTGTTCAACCGAGACTTGCATACTAACTTTTGATCTTGAAAAAGCAACAACAGGGTGACTGTTAACACTGTTCAAGAGTATTTCTAACAATGCATGTACAATGCAATTGCAAGGCAGTCTTTCTCGGTTTCTGAGAGTTTCTGACAATCTCTGACAATATGTCTTACTTTGAAGTGCTACATCAATCAGTTCAAGCCGATATAAATGTTGCCTAGCGAGATATTGGCTTATAAAAGTACAATGACTCCTTTTGCTATATAGGGCAACCTGCCCCAACATTGAGGCCGATAAATTTTAGCCTGCGAAGGCGTACCAGCTCCTGTGCAACCTGCGTTAACCACAAGCCAAATTGACTGAGTTTTGATATGTTGGCAGTTGTGTGAGCAAACTAACTCCCGATATGGACACCTGAAGGAATGATGAAAGAAAGCTATCAATAAACAATACAACTGCAATCAACATTTTCAAAGTCTACTCAAAATTAGGAAGCTGGATTTGCAATAAATGAAAACAGACATGCAATTTAACATAAGATTAAATAGGCAATTATGAAGGATACGAAGATAGATTTTCAATACATGCAAACAGACAACGTACATGTACCACATCTCAAAACAAGCTACATGTATAAAGAAAAAACAACGCCTAACCTTGTCATCTGAAAGTTAGGAAAATAAAATGAAGTGTCTTAAACCTATAAATGGTACACAAAAGCAAAGCGGCCAACATGAAGGAGGCAGAAAATCCACTTGCACAAGCCAACTAGCAGAATTAGTAGAATTCCTTTCGATCACGTGACTCTTGTAAACAGACAAACTCTCAGCTGCCAGCTTAGTGTGAACTCCGCACACACAATAATCAATACCGATTGATGAATTGCCTGGTTTTTAAACCAGGTGATTCATGGTATTAAAATACCATTGAAAGCTGGAAGAAACAGTACATTTGGGGTCACTGTGATCTCAACAATATTTCTCCTTAATGAAGAAAAAAACATTGTCAAAACCTGTGTAAGTCTTATAAAGAACAAGTGGAAAGGATGCCTGTAAGTTCACACCAGAAGCGGTTACTATATTAATTTGACATATTTTTGTATTTATTTGGTCAGGGAAATTTTATTTTTATCAGGGAAAAGTCAGCACACATATTTCTTTGGGCTATTTTCTATATGTACATGTACTCTTGATCAATTTAGAGCATTTACATTGCATTTACATGTAAAATTTGTCGATTGATTGGTTCATATGATTTATACAAGAATTTAGTCACAAATATTTAGGAGCCAGATATCTAAGAGAAAATAGTGAACTCTGCTGTCTGTGTGTCACTCATAGAAAATGAGGGGAAATAGTCACTAATTAATTAGCAGACATTCTAAAGCCAAAAAAATCATGATTATAATAACTTTCATTTGAAGAATATGTGCATCAGCTGCATGTGATTGTATTTTAACTATCAGTAGCTAGACAATAATGGGAGATGCAAGAAAACCAGCAGATTTTTAATGGCGTTACACTGCATATTTTAGTAAGACTCCACTTTTTGCTCTTATTTTGAAGCTGGACCTTTTCCATTCTAGAATCAGGAATTATTTTATAATCCAGTCATGCCTGTCATCAAAAGGCCGACGTTAATAAATTGTAGAGAAGCCATTAGCACTAATGTCTATGTTGTAGGTTGAAATGAAATTCAGTTTAAAAGGATTTTAACCTAGTTTTATTCTTAATAATTTATTTCCTTTGTCTTCTAACCCCAATTATTCAATGGTCCATGAGTAATTAGGGTTAACAGACAAAGAAATTACTATAAATATTTTCATTGTAACCTGAATTTACTTTTTGACCTACAATATCTACATACATGTACATGTGTAACCCTAGTGCACTGATTGTTTTAATTCGCTCCAAGGGAATAACTTATTTTAGAGTGACTTGGTTACCTATTTTGTCTCTGTATTCAATGAGTTTTGTTTGTATGTACTTTGTTTGTAGGGAAATCTCTAAGTGCTCCTGTTTGTTACAATGTCGGCACCTGAAAATAACAGAGATAGCAGTTCAAACCAAGAATCCCAATCCAAGACCCAAGGTATTTATTAGAACAATAGATTGCATCTTGAACTCAGAGGAAGACAGTCAGCTGAACATCTTGATTACTTTTATTAGTAGTTGACAAAATATTATTACATGTAATTGTTATTATTAATCAGCTCATTGATGAATAGTTGATTTTTGCCTCTGTGGCAAAACGAGTCTTTGTGCAAAACTATTCGTATGAAAATGGATATCACCTGTACGTCCATTCTCTTGGAAATCAAGTCATGTTCATGTGAAATGTTTTGCACGAGCATTCGTTCTAAAAAAGAGGCAAACAGCAACTTCGAAGTGGAAGTAAAGTCTGCATATGAGCCAAGTGGCCCATCAGGTCAGCACTCATCCCAGTTTCTGTAGCATGAAGTGACTAGGAGTATTTCTACTACCCCCGGATGGGGTGCTAGTCGATTGCAGGGTTACCCCGCAATATTAAATTTGCCAATAGTTATTTATATACCTGAGTGGATACTGAGGCACTGTGAGAGTTACGTGTCTTGCTCAAGTACACAATACAATGTTTCCAGCCAGGGCTTGAGGCCAGATTACTCAAATAGAAAAGAAATCCAAAAATCAAATAACAGGTTGTTTACCCAGACAGCTTATAAATTTTAAAATGGATAATAATTAATTTTGATTGGAATTGGAACATTGTTATCGTATTATCTTGTACATGATGTAGTGTCAAAGAATAACAACAGTCTGTTTCAAAATGAAATTATTAAATGAGAGTTCACCATACATGTACTTACCAGTCAGTCCAAAATTGACAATATAATTATGAATATGAGTCAGCAGTGCATTTTGGGTCAAGGTAAATTGTTATGGTCCTTGTTAAGTTAACATTATGAAACAACTGTATAACAATGATTACTATTATGCAAAAATTACAATAGATGATTTTGAAATTATTTTAGACAATCAACTTGAGAATGCCAGGACTGCCAAGAGTATTTTGCCCAATTTCACTTAATTATAGTGAGACATGGATATTGGCAAAATCTTGTTTACTTTAAGCTGTCAAACATAAACAGTTGGATTGTACATGTAGCTTGCAGGTAAACAGGAAATCTATAGAAAAAAATTTTTCTTCAATATTATAAGAATGATTTCAGACAGTTTTGTTTCAATCATGAACCTGAAGTGAAAGGAATGTTTTTATTTACAATTTATATGGTTTGTCCATAGAGAGGGGGAAGGAAAGTAACAAAGTTTTATACAAGGATGCCCTGGCCCAAGGTCAAAGACCTATCCATATAACAGTGTTCTTGACAGGAAAGGCTTACCTTTTATTTACACGTAGCTTCTAGCCTGAAACCCCTTTCACAAACCTAATGTGGCCCACTAGATCTTATTTCTGGGATAAATAATCAATTAATGTTTGAAATCCCTGTCCTATTAAGTCTTATGATACTTCCAGCCTGAAAAAAGTGCACCTTTAGTCAACTGTAGGAAGAAGTCCCGCAGCTTGGTGCAATACAATAATAAGGGTACTACATATATATTGTAGTGCGTGCAAGTAAAATAATAATTTTCTTTCCTGGAAGCAAACATCACAGTATTAATTATTCCTATATATCTTGGTAATTGTTTGTGCTAGTCTCGCTAGCAATGCAGTTATGTCCAAAAGGATTGCGGATATGTCTCTTCTAACAGATTTTTGGAATGATTACAGAACATACTTATGTTGACGAGAATCAAGCATTCTTTTCTCCAGAATTCAAGTTTTGATGTCAATTTGTTTAAATCTCTCATTTCTAGGAGCAAAATAAAGGACTGTGCTTCCTATTAGGTTTTAGTGTGCACCTGTTCTGCACACCATACAATTCAAGGCATTATTACATGCCACGTGCATGCTGGGATTAAAACTGCACTGACACAATCAACTACTGACTAACAAGTGCATGACTAAAATGGTAAAATTGTGACCAAATCAAGTTAAATGAACCTGTTCTGAAACTAGCTAGGGATCCCAGAATAGCAGAATATTGCCAACCACTTACTGTTGATGGCTTCCAACTGTAAACAGGTACAATGTACATGCAAAACATGCAAAACAAGTGCAAGAGACTCATTTGTTTGACTTACTGTGGAAGTGACAAGTAAAAATGTAAAGGGCAGCAAAAAAGATTATGAAAAAAGATAAATCAAAACAGCATTACATGTTGAACTTTGAAAAACAGGTGGTTACCCCTACATTTTATGTTTTGAAATGGTTAAGTGGCAAGCCTATTTAGCATGTGATAAGTTTCTGGTTGTGAGAAATTAAACTAAGGCTATATAGACTGTATTTTGGCTAAACCAGAGGAGAGCTGTCAGGGACACTAAAAGCACTGTTGTGACAATTTGGTTTATTAAAAACATACCAGAAGTCGTTTTCATGTTAACTACCATTTACCACGTAGTTAAAGATCGTTATAAATGTGTTTGCCTTTCTTTATGTAAAGGCAACTTCTAAGGAAATCTGTGAAGAATTATCTTTTCCTTCTTTTTCAGAAAAATGCTGACGTCAGCATTTTTGTTTGAGATTGGAAAAATGCGTCGTTACCACCAGTTTTCTTTGTGGATTCCAATAGCCCTTGCTAGGATCTTCTTTTTCCACTTGGTCCTAATATGGGCGAGAAAGACCTTTAAAGATGATTTCCAGTCCGTACTGCTCACTCTCAAGAGTTTGTTTATGAGTTTTGTTTTGATTCATGTAAGACGTCACAAAATTGTAACATTTTGCAACTACTCACTTACATGAAGTACATGTAAATTTAAAGTTTCATGTCAACCGCCATTATGGATGCAAAGCGTTATGCTTCGTTCTTTGTGAGATCACTTGATGAAACAACTTCTCAGCTGTAAAATCAAAGAAACTGTTGGAAAAAGAATTTTAAATGCCTCGAAGATAAGGTACATGTACTGTAAGCAGTTCATAACGAATTACATTGATTTGGAATCCATCGAGTGAGACTCACAAACACTGGGGTGCCGAGACTGAGGAATACCAAATTGGAAATCATCTAAAGTTAATAATTTTGTATCATAATACAAAATATGGAAATCCACCAGTTTTTACTTTCACTTCTTACATCAGGTCTGAAAAAGGAAAAAAAATGGTTTGGGAAAAGGATCAAACAAGTGGAAAGTGTAATTTTGTGTACAAAGATTTATTTTATGAACCTGAAGCTTGTTTGACACATGGTAATGTAAAAAAAAATGTAGATCTTACTTGTAGTGGTCATGCACTTACAGTAGCTATACAAGCCTTAACTTAGCTAGTTTACAGGCATGCCTCTGAAACAAAGGAAACAAATGTTTCAAATAAATGTAACATAGTTAAAAATCCCAATTGGCAGGAGGCAGACCAGTTGGCTTAATTTACAAAGTGTGCCCAAGAATTTGAACTCGGGACTACCGAGAAACAAATTCTGCTAGTGGCAGGGTGGAGGCCTTGAACCCGGGACCTCAGAATTACAACGCCGGCACCATAAACCACTCAGCCACGCTGCTTCCTAAAATGGTATGATGGTATTGATCAGCATTAGGTGCTGTGAATAAATTGCATGTTTCACTAAAAGGATAGATGTTGTTTTTATCACTTGGATTATAATGTAGTAAAATTGCATCATTGGTTAACTGCAAGCTTCTCCTCTTTCAGATACAGGTGCTTTTAAAAAAGGCAAACCTAGTGACCTTGAACTAAATGATTTGGCAGGACAGATTGGTAAAGTGTGGAAAAGACTGGGAATTCCCCTTGGCATTCCTCATGATGTATTGGATGATATAACTGCTAATGCAGAAGATAAACCACTTGAGATGTTACTTCGCTGGCGAAATACAACTTCGGCTACACCTTATCATAACCTCTACAATGCCTTGTGTCATAGTAGAGTTGGTCTTGATAACTTGGCCAAAGAATTTTGTCGTAAGGAAGCTATGTGATTCATTTTCTTAGAGTACAACATCTTGAACCAGGGCAGTCAGTAATTTGTGAAGTAGGCAGACCCTAATCCCAGCTACTTTTTTCATTTCCCTGCCTACTTCAAAAATAAGTGACAGCCCTGAGTTAAGGAACACTACTTTGTGCCATATATTTAAGTGAAAACTATTGTATTGTGGCAAATGTATCAAGATTAAAAAAGAAAGTCTTGTAGATTGTAAGGAAACCCTTATAGATGATGCAAATCAAGGTGTTTGGTTACTGCTATGAAATCAGCCCCATAGGTACAGATTTAGCTAAGGAGGGGCCCTAAAGGTAACGTTATTTCCTCTAGGAGTTCTAGGAGCACCCTCTGTGAAATTGTGAAAATCTCAACAAGTTCACACAGGATTGCTATGCACTCTACAGCCTTAGAGACAAAATTTAATGTCAGTTTTAGGTACTTTGGGTGGCGCTTATCCAATGCAAAAACATGAAGGAACTTTAGTAACCTACAGCTTGTAGGTTAATCTGTACCTTTTTATTACATGTAGACCGAGTGGCAAGTGATAGAAATTAAACATAAGAGGAAAAAACCTGACATAGAACTTGTGGATGGCCATGTCCTGCATTTTCAAGCCTCAAAATATTATAAATTAAAAGCTTCCATTGAGCTTTAGAAACAAAAAAATTTGGAGACAAAGTTTTGTATATGTTTCACGTTTGTGTGCATGTATTAGGGAACAATATTGCCACAAAAAACAAGAACAGAGAAACTGAAAACTGTTTGGGGATAGAGCTCTCTTGTAAGTTGAACATTTGATCAATAAATAGTCATATTTTGTTGTGTTTGTTTTAATTAAATTAATCAAATAAACTTTCCAAAAAAGAGAACTTCACCAATACAAATTATTTCTCTGATACGATATCTAACGTTTTTCTGAAGCTGTCCATTGTCTAAAGAACCACTACATTGATGTCGTGTTATTTCTATAAAGTGTACAGTGTAGTTCACTGTTGTGTATCATCTTTACCAGCACAGTCAAATTAATTCGACAATGTGTTTCCCTTGCAGACATACCAGCTGGGAAGAGAGAGTTGCCATGTTCAAGTAACCATCCAGATGCTAAACGACCCAGGTTTGCAGGTACTGTTATTAGCGATAATTGTAGTTGTATGGGGTGCTGAAGCCCACTGTCATGCTGTGATGCTGTTCTTCATGGTGGAATTTAAGTTTAGCTTTGTGATGAAAGTCAAGTGGAATTTTCAGTCCTGACTGACACTTTCTGCATATAACTATTGTTATCGTTTGCTCCATTTCAAGAGGGTTTGTTTAAGAAGCCAGGCTGAAATCTCATCTCCTCTTCCCCCTGTCCATCCAGGCTGAAATTCTCCATGTTTTCACTCCTTAGTATCAGTTAAAAACTTATAAGCTCTTTAAACATGAAACTATCCCTTGCACCCTTGAAAGCAAGCTTTGAAATGTTCTTTTTGTAACATTTCATATCGCAAAAGTCAACAGAAAAAAATTAACCAATCAAACAGTTGGTTTAAAAGTTGCTGAGGCTCATTAACCCATTGACTCCTAACCAACCAAACCAGCTTTGAGGGAGAATGGATTTTGTGTCACTCGAGAGTCCATCAACTTTCATATCATGATTGTATACTGGGTAATTTCTTCATTATCTGTTTTTGTTCTACAGTTGTTTATTCGTCTTTAATGTCAAAAGAATTATATTATATTACAGTTTTATATATTTTTTTTAGTTTAGCCTATAAAAAGCACTGGGGTATTTTTGCCACCGGTAAAGCAAAACAAAGCTTGTGGCCTAAGAGTGTCATGGCCCTTGTGTACAAAATGGCGTCCTTAATTGCTGGTTGCTGATGAAATGCATTGTGGGCTATGGCACTCTAAGGCCAAATGGTATATTCTTGTTTGTTTGTTTGTTTGTTGTTTGACTGTTGTTTTTTTTGTTTTTGTTATACCAGGTACTTTTGTTTTACGTTAAATTGAAACAATATAATTATATAAAAACAGTATGAGATGAAAATATCTATTTTCAGGTTGAGAAAATCAATTGAGAAAAACAACAAGAATTAAACATAACCATCACCCACTGCAATAAAGAAATACCTCCTCCTCTAACATGCTCTGAATTTTTCCCTGCGAGAAAATCCATTACCCGACAGTTTTACAATGTCTTAACTGTTTTTTCCATCTGCAAAAAAATGGCACTTCCTCTCTGTAATTGACATGGCTATGTTTTGTCAACAGCCAATTCTGTTGAGATAAGAATTGATTGTGAAACTGTTAAAGCAAAAGGACTGAATAGGACTTCAGATTCAACAAACTTGGCACAATGCAAGGAAGGAACTGAAGGAGCAGTGCCGACAGAGGATGACACTCGCTCAGCTGAAAAGTTTTTTCTTAGAATTGGACTGGATTACTATCACAGTGTGAAACCATCTGACAGAAAGGGATTTGATGACTTCCTTAAATATTTAACCAGTATGAGAGGTGTTCTGATCGAAGATGTTAAGTCTGGCAGTCTGGTAATCACAGTCAAGTGTGCATCATTGCAGGTCCTTGAAGAACTCTGGGCTGACTATACATGTGGGCATCTGGATGAAGTGGTGCAAAAATGTCTTGTAACAGAGGATATCCTCACTGATCTTGGCCTTGCCGAGTTGAAGCTGAAGACTACCATAAGAGAAGATGACTACGAGGAATGTAAACAATTCTTCCAGGAATTAGGTTGGTTCAAAAATATATGATTATCAAGTTAATTATCCTAATGTAGAGTTCAAATGGATGTCATCTAGTTGACTTTGATTGAAATGAGCAGTGCCTTGCCATGATGTACATTGTAACAAGCCACACATTGAAATGAACAAAGTTTCAAATACATATCATATACACTTTACCGAGCTAAGTTAAATTATGGCAGGCAAAGGGCTGATAGGGTCTTACCATGTGCAATAAGGCACCTATCTAATTACAATTTTCTAGATAGCGAGACTAAATCACTGTAGTTAAGCAAATGTAACTGAAGGATGGTTCACTTATAGGTGTCAGAGGAGTTGACTCTTATCTCTAGACTCTAAACCTCGTACGCTGTTTCTGCAAGTCCACCCTCACAAGGTCGCATAAATACTCAAAGGTTTTGCGTGTCCCTCTAAAATGTTCTTTCCAATGAAAATTCAGCACTAGATTTATGTGCAAACTGCGAAACTAGGTTTGTGGATGTGGCCCAAACCAAGCTCTTCTTCTTCCTGGCGCGTTTTGTTGATTCATTTGACTCAAAAACATCAGCATAATTCCTCATTGGTTTCTTCGTCTTATTCGAAAGTCCTCATCCACAACGAGAAAGTGATAAGCTTGGTGAAATGGCACTGCCTGCTGTCGTTGCTGAAAGAAAATTAAAAGCCAAACGAGAAGAGGAATTTTGATATTGCGAGGTTGCATGATGTAGGATTGGTGCACCCACTCACGTGGTTGAATATATTGTGCAACAAAAGTTATTGTTTTGTGATACCTGAAGAGAGTAGAAACCCAGGTGTGAGGAACGCTTTCTCTTGATAGTCTTAAGAAATTCATCATAACTACCTGAGACCTGAGAACCTTGAATGACCAGTTTTGATAATTAGAGTTGTCGTTTATATTTGGTAAAATTTCTCCAACTAGAGGTGGTGGCAGAGGTCAAGTGGTTAAGGGGCTGGATTTGTAATCCACAGTTCCCGGGTTGAAATCCCTCTCTCTGCCACGAGATAGATTTGTGTTGGGTGGTCCCAAATTTAATTTCTCCACATCTTGTAAATAGTCAACTGGTAAGCGTCCAACCAGCTGGGATTTTTGACAAGTTTTCAACTATAATTGTAGACCCGACTCGCGTACTCGAGAGATCAGCGGAAATCAAGCCTGAAAACAGAAATTAAATGAGAGCGTTTCTTTTATTATTATTTCCTCGAGTGCACCCTAAAGATACTTTGACAGCTAAAAATGGTGACGTTTCGTCATCAACATACTAAGTGAGACCAGAATCCTTGATTTGTACCCAGGAGGACGAGCATCCCCGACCTTTTCATGTAGGAATCTTCCTGGGTTTCGAACATGAGCCGTGTCAGGTCGTTTTACAGTCGCTTGCAGCGTGTCAAGTTAGTTATTTTCGGGAGGTAGAAGGTATAACGACTTTTTCATTGTAAAGAAAGTACTTTTGGTTCTTCCTCAGCAATTCGATTCAGGGAAAACCTTCGTGGTTTTTCCTTCACAAACCTACGCGATATTGTGATTTCGAAAGCAATCGATATAAACGAATGATTGAAGTCTACAGACGATTTTTTTAACACAAGAAACTGAAAGACAAACGCTACCTTTCGGTAAATGATTTGTTGACAGAAAGAGAAAAAACAATGAAGAAGAAAGGGAAAATAATGTTACGAGTATCGTTGAAGAGCAGGGTTGATTCCAGACAGAACTCAGGATCTCTGGTTACAGCAACAAACTAATTTATTTCCGTCAGGTAACTTCGCAAATTTACAACACTAAGCTTCTTCAAATTTGAATCAATCTCTCTTACAGCAGAACCTCTCGCTCTAATATACATGAGGCTTAAAGTTCTAGAAACTTCTATTTGGAACTAAATTAAGTAGTTTGACACAGTTTCTAATCTGAGTGATTACATAAGGATTAGGACGTTCTGGAATGTTCTTAAACAAATTGGTCACGGCTGAATGACTTCCGGTTCTAGATTGTTCTAGAAATTGACTTAGACAATTTTTCGTAACAAATAATCAGTAGTCACCACCAGGATTCCACCTCCCAATGTCTCGCATGGTGAACCGGCGCTTATCACATTGAGCTACTTGTGCACAAGCTACCGGAAGGTGAAAGTGTTAATTATTTATGTACGTACCGCAGGCTCAAGTGTTTCGTTCAGTCTATACCTCACTTTTGACCAAACAAAATGATCTTGCCGTTTTTGACTACAACACAAGGAAGACATGTACAGATACATGTAACGTAAAACGTGTAGGCAGGCCTGACTAACAAACAGTTTTTTGACCTTTAACTTTTTCGTTTTTGTAAATATCACAACAAACCCCTGAATGGAATAAGTCCTTATGGGCTTGTTCGAAAGCTAGATTGCCCTCACTTCACAATTAGTTCCTTAATGAGGTTTCATAATTTATTTTCGAAGTTCAGTGGCTCACAGCCACTTTGATTCTATAATTATGTCATGTAATGTGACCGAGGACAGCAGTTATTTTTGAGGTAGTGCCACTTCTCCCTTTTAGTGCAAAGCTGAAACATTACTGTGGCTGCGTATTGTTAAGAATTACCCATAGGTTGGTTCAACAAATGTCATCTGCTGTTTTCAAACTACGCTAGTGTGTTTGTCATGCTTCTCCTTAGCGGCATTTTTATTTTGAGTCTTAAATGCATTCGAGTTAGTTGGTTTAATACTCTTCAAACTGTAAATTTGTGACAAAAAGACCGAAAGAAACCAGGAAAGTGCTCAAATATTGCCGCAGACTCCGTCGCATCTAATGAAAGCGCAAATTAATTTAATCAGTCTGAGAAGACTCGTTCACCGAAGCAGGATATAATATTGGCCGAGAAGCGCTGTTTACTTTCAATACTTCTCGTTGAAATGCTTCTCAGTTGTATCAATCGATATCACTGTGTATTAATTTTGGATTGTTTTATTGTTAACAACGAAGGTGGCAACAGAAAAAGAAAGTGGTATTCCGTTACCATCTGATAATTAAATTAGTTCTTGTTTATCGGTAAAAAGAAAATTTGCATTTTGAGTAAAACAAAATCGTTTCTCTTCAATTTCTTCATCAGCTTTATAACCTTCTTTCATTTATCTCCAGCGGTGAAAAAAAACACAAGCACATCTTCCGTGTATTTTGGAGAGAACAAGAGTTTCATTTTACATACCGTCGTGGGGAAAACAAAAGTAACAAGTTACAAAGTTGGCGTGAAAAGCTTAATTGCCACGTTTGCTGCTTCAACATGTCATTGAATTTAAAATGAACGAAAATCAACGTAAAAAACCCGAGTAAAACTTTGAGGCTGTCGTGAAAAACAGTAATTGTAAGTAATTTTTGGACCTTGAATGAAAATTCAACCATGAAACATACATACTGCTAAGATTATGTCTTATCAAGGTTTGTGTCGGTTAATATTCTGTAAGGGGAAACGCCCTAGCAGACTACCAAGGTAAATACAAACCGGAAGTGAACCAAGCAGGGGTGAGTACCCGTGTGACTATGTGCCAGAGCTATCAATTGTACTCTTCACTATGTGAGATTATCTCACTGGTTGGTGCAATACGAATATCCAGTCATGGTGACTATTAGGCTGGATCACTGTTACAATTCACTTCCTCCAAAGGAGTTACCTCTTAGACTGCCCTTACATTAATTTTTTTTCTTTCTTTCTTGCTGGATGCATCAGCAGAAAAGCAGAGTTCATCGCAGCAATCAAAGGGAGTGGTACCAAGTACAAGCAGCCAAGATCCCAAACGCTTCAAAGTGGAAGGTATTTGGAAGTTTGGTTGAATCTAATCGTACCTTTGTGGTATGCTTTGGTGGCATATCAAGCTTGTTTGATCTCACCATGGGTATTTTGGCTCGAGTACATGTCACCAAATATGGATCATGGCTCAACCAAACTTAACCTGATCTGTTGCTGAAGCGTTCTGAAAAGATACGATATGGAACAATTACTCCACGCGCACTTTTTGGATATGAGTTGGCCATAATCCTCTCATAGCCAACGAGCGCGAGCGGAATAATTGCTTTGCTTAAAACGCCCCCAAAATATAGAAAACTAAGATAAGATTGAAAAAAAGAAACGCCTTAAAAGATTACCGTCGCAGACCCGTACCATATTTGTAGAGTACGGTATAATGGCTCATGTAGCATGATTGCTAAGCCAATGAAAACTCTTGAATTGCATTAGCCAGTGATCCAGTTTTTAATGATATAGGATATTAAGATCAGGTTCCCAGTCCTGATTTAGAAATATGAACCCAACTCGTCTTATTGAAAATGTATGTGCAATCACTTCTTTCAAAGGATTAACCTCTATGAATGCCCTAACATTAAATTTCTTTCTTTCTTGCTGGATGCATCAGAAGAAAAGCAGAGTTCATCGCAGCAATTAATGGGAGCGGTACTAAGTACAAGCAGCCAAGATCCCAAACGCTTCAAAGTGGAAGGTATTTAGCAATTCTGATCAGTTCTTTAAATTGAAATAGAGACTTTATAATCACGTTATGCATACACTACAGTATTACAAAACTGCATTAAAAATGTGGTTTATCATGCTCTTTTTAGTGCAGAGTACACTATTTGGGAGCTGCCATCCACTAAGGTGCTATGGAAGTAAGATGCTAAGGCAATAAGGCGTAAACTTTAATGTTTGTTTAATTAATTAATTTCAATTAATAATTAATTAGTCTAGAGGCAAGGAAGTGGTGGGGGTGGGGGTGGGAAAGGTACCTGTGTACTCTACGTAAAACAAGTTCCACCTAGTTGAGTGTGAACATCGCAAAGCTACGTATTTGTTTCAGGTAACCCCTTGCTCTCCTTGTGGTACTATGTTTCCACTCGGTTTTCAACTTGGAAAATATGTTATTTTCCAAGTTGTAGTGGTGGAACGATTTCACTCCATCACTCCTTCACTTCCCATTAGACATTTGGAACCCGTGGGGGAACTCCCATATGAAAAGGCAAGGGATACTAGTCGGAAAATTTCAATTTAACTCCTAAGGGAGACTAATGTGGACGTTGCTTGAGATTCATTAGACCCCTAAAAGATACCACTTAAAACGGAATAGGTTCGATCACTAGCCACTGTTCAAGAAAGGATCCCACGTGTACTTGTAGATCCAACTCGCGTACTCGAGAGATCAGCGGAAATCAAACCTGAAAACAGAAATTAAATGAGAGCGTTTCTTTTATTATTGTTTCCTGGAGTGCACCCTAAAAGATACTGTGACAGCTAGAAATGGTGACGTTTCGTCATCAACATACTAAGTGAGACCAGAATCGTTGATTTGTACTGGAGACGACGAGCATCCCCGACCTTTTCGTGTAGGAGTCTTCCCGGGTTTCGAACATGAGCCGTCTAGGGCCGTTTTACAGTCGCTTGCAGCGTGTCAAGTTAGTTATTTTCGAGAGGTACAAGGTATAGCGATTTTTTTATTGTAAAGAAAATACTTATGGTTCTTCCTTAGTGATTCGATTCAGGGAAACTCTTGGTGGTTTTTCCTGCACAAACCTACGTGATATTGTGATTTCGAAAGCAATCGACATAAACGAATGATTGAAGTCTCCAGACGATTTTTTTTTAACACAAGAAACGGAAAGACAAACGCTACCTTTCAGTAAATGATTTGTTGACAGAAAGAGAAAAAACAATGAAGAAGAAAGGAAAAATAATCAGTAGTCACCACCAGGATTTCAACTCCCAATATCTCACATGGCGAGCCAGTGCTCATCACATTGAGCTACTTGTAAACAAGCTACCGGAAGGTGAAAGTGTTAACTATTTATGTACGTACCGCAGGCTCAAGTGTTTCGTTCAGTCTATACCTCACTTTTGACCAAACAAAATGATCTTGCCGTTTTTGACTACAACACAAGGAAGACATGTACAGATACATGTAACGTAAAACGTGTAGGCAGGCCTGACTAACAAACAGTTTTTTGACCTTTAACTTTTTCGTTTTTGTAAATATCACAACAAACCCCTGAATGGAAAAAGTCCTTATGGGCTTGTTCGAAAGCTAGATTGCCCTCACTTCACAATTAGTTCCTTAATGAGGTTTCATAATTTATTTTCCAAGTTCAGCGGCTCACAGCCACTTTGATTCTATATGTCATGTAATGTGACCGAGGACAGCAGTTATTTTTGAGGTAGTGCCACTTCTCCCTTTTAGTGCAAAACTGAAACGTTACTGTGGCTGCGTATTGTTAAAGTGCACCTAACCCCCAAATTTTTTTTTCGCTAAAACGAATCTACATATTATTTGAAATACTTCTGTGAAAAAAGTTTTGGATTCGGTTAAATCTTCGATTCTCTGTGCCCCGACGAAATCTCGAAAATAGCCCCAAAACACCGCCGTTTTGTTTCACAACCGAGTTTGAGGAGAATGGGTCCAGCGGCTGTTGTGACGTCTACCTAGGAAGGTCGAATATCTCACGTCCTCTCATTTCCTTCAGGATGGTGCAATACACATTCGAAAAGTGCGCAGAAATGCCTTCCAGAAGTGCTATCGGCTGTTGCAGCAATATCCCAGATCTAAAACAAGATATACTGTACAATTTACTGGCGATGATCGGTCAATGTTACAATAAAGACATAAACGATGGTTGATTTTGTCGAACCGAAACAAGCGAACTCGGAGTCTGTGAGAACCATTGAAGAACTCTCACTGGAATTTGTTCCGCAGACTTTCAAACACCATTTTCAATATTTTCTGCTGAAAGCCAACCAGCAATTTGTCAAAATACTATCGACGACCTATATCTTCCAGTCCCGCAGTATTTATAACATAGCCGGCAAAGTTGTGTGATCAATCAAGAAGCGTTACGACCAAGTATACTGACATGTAAATAGGTCGCAACTGTTCACCGCCAACCAACACTTATTTCTCTTTCGATTAAGATAAAAGTCGAAGATTAATCCTTTAGAATTACATGATAACAAAACTGTTACACTCACAAAGTTTTTTCGAAGGTTTGGAAATCAGTAGTGCGACAAACACTCTATACATTAGTGTCGAAAAATTAATGACCACATAATATTATCTGCGGACCACTTAGGGAACACATCCTTTTCGCTTATCCGATGAATTTCACTGCAAACTTTGAAAAAAATTTACACTGGTTATTTAGAGCCAGTACGACTTACAACGTGTGGCAATGTGAAATCGGTAATTGCATGAAATGTTTCCTGTCGCCTTGCTTCCTGTTGCTTCAAAAATACAGGTCCAAACAATTCTATGATTTTCAATCGATCGAAGCCAGTGTTTTGGAGGTCATGAAGTCTCGAAAACTGCAACCCTTATGTCGCTCTTATAGACATGAAGCATTCCAGAGAGTAAAACACAAACTGGATTTAATAGCACAGCCATACCTTGACAAAATACATTCTCGCTTAGGACAAATGTAAACGGGTTATAAACACGCGTGGGAGTCTTGTGTTCAGGTGACGAAATTACCATCCAAAGCAGTCCTTGAGTTTTCTTTCCTGCTTTTCATTTGCCTGCTCCTCCACTTCATATCTCGCTTTCCATTCCTAATATACAAGCAACTCGTCCGCAAAGAAGTCTTCCCCGTCGTCACTTGAAATATTGCAAATTGTTCTCAAAGCTCTAAGCAGTGAGTTCACAGTTGTCGAATGCGCTCGATCGAAGTTTATTTCGGTGTCATCCGAATCGAAACCTAACTCTGACTCCAGTGATGAAAAAAAAAAGTGATTTTGAAACAAAACTTGGACGTTTTAGTCCCAAAATATCCTGGAACGATTAGTTTTGTTTTCCATTTTCTCGAGCAAATACAGAGAGCTGACTGAGGCGCCATTGTGTTTGGTGCCTGGGTAGACGTCATCAACAACCGCCGCCCCAGACTCCCTGAAACGCAGTCGTGTAACACTTCAGGCGCGACTTTGAAAGGGCATAGAAAATCGAGGATTCAACCAAATTCCAATTTTTTTCGCCCAAATGCTTCAAATAACAAGTGGATTCATGTTAGCGAAAAAAAATTTGGGGGGTTAGGTGCACTTTAAGAATTACCCATAGGTCGGTTCAACAAATATCATCTGCTGTTTTCAAACTACGTTAGTGTCTTTGTCATGCTTCTCCTTAGCGGCATTTTTATTTCAGGTCTTAATTGCATTCGAGTTGGTTGGTTTAATATTCTTCAAACTGTAAATTTGTGACAAAAAGACCAAAAGAAACCAGGAAAGTGCTCAAATATTGCTGCAGACTCCATCGCACCTAATGAAAGCGCAAATTAATTTAATACGTCTCAATATAATATTGGCCGAGAAGCACTGTTTACCTTCAATACTTCTTGTTGAAACGCTTCTCAGTTGTATCAATCGATATCAATGTGTATTAATTTTGGATTGTTTTATTGTTAACAACAAAGGTGGCAACAGAAAAAGAAAGTGGTATTCCGTTACCATCAGATAATTAAATTAGTTCTTGTGTATTGGTAAAAAGAAAATTTGCATTTTGAGTAAAACAAAATCATTTCTCTTCCATCTCTTCATCAGCTTTATAACCTTTCATTTATCTCCAGTGGCGCAAAAAAACACAAGCACATCTTCCGTGTATTTTCGAGAAAACAAGAGTTTCATTTTATATACCGTCGTGAGGAAAACAAAAGTATCAAGTTACAAAGTTGGCGTGAAAAGCTTAATTGCCACGTTTGCTGCTTCATCATATCATTGAATTTAAAATGAACGAAAATCAACGTAAAACATCAGAGTAAAATTTAAGGCTGTCGTAAAAAACAGTAATTGTAAGTTATTTTTGGACTTTGAATGAAAACGCAACCATGAAACATACATACTGCTAAGATTATGTCTTATCAACGTTTGTGTCGGTTAATATTCTGTAAGGGGAAACGCCCTAGCAGACTACCGAGGTAAATACAAACCGGAAGTGAACCGAGCAGGGGTAAGTACCCCTGTGACTGGGTGCCAGAGCTATCAATTGCGCTCTTCACTATGTGAGATTATCTCACTGGTTGGTGCTATATGAATGTCCAGTCATGGTGACTATTAGGCTGGATCACTGTTACTATTCACTTCCTCCAAAAGATTTACCTCTAAGACTGCCCTAACATTAAATATCTTTCTTTCTTGCTAGTTGCATCAGCAGAAAAGCAGAGTTCATCACAGCAATCAAAGGGAGTGGTACCAAGTACAAGCAGCCAAAATCCCAAATGCTTCAAAGTGGAAGGTATTTAGCAATTCTGATCAGTTCTTTAAATTGAAATAGAAACTTTATAATCATGTTATGCCTACACTACAGTATTACAAAACTGCACTAAAAATGTGGTTTACCATGCTATTTTTAGTGCAGAGTACACTATTGGGATGATTTTGGGAGCTGCCATCTGCTAAGGTCCTATGAAAGTAATACGCTAAGGCAATAAGGCAGTCAGTAATTTGTGAAGTAAGCAGACCCCAACCCAGCTATTTTTTTTCATTTCCCCATCTACTTGAAAAATAAGTGACAGCCCTGGATTAAGGAACATTGCATTCTTTAAATCATATATTTAAGTAAAAACTATTGTATTGTGGCAAAAATGGAAAAAAATGTCATTGTGAGAACACCCTAAATGATGTAAATCAAGGTGTTTTGGTTACTGGTATGAAATCATCCCCATAGGTATAGATTTAGCTAAAACAAGAACAGAGAAACTAAAAACTGTTTGGGGGTAGAGCTCTATTGTAAGTTGAATATTTGATTTAAAAAAATCATATTCTATTGTGTTTGTTTTAATTAAATTAGTTAAACTTTCCAAAAAAACAGAGCTTCACTAACAAGAGTTATTTCCCTGATACAATATCTACTGTTTTTTGTAGCTATCCATAATTAAAGAACCACTACAGTGATGTCGTGTTATTTCTATAAAGTTTAGTTTACTGTTGTGTATCATTTTTCACATTTTCCGTGTATTTTGGAGAAAACAAGAGTTTTATTATACATACCGTCGTGGGGAAAACAAAAGTAACAAGTTACAAAGTTGGCGTGAAAAGCTTAATTGGCACGTTTGCTGCTTCAACGTATCGTTGAATTTAAAATGAACGAAAATCAACGTAAAACACCAGAGTAAAACTTTAAGGCTCTCGTGAAAAACAGTAATTGTAAGTAATTTTTGGACCTTGAATGAAAATTCAACCATGAAACATACATACTGCTAAGATTATGTCTTATCAACGTTTGTGTCGGTTAATATTCTGTAAGGGGAAACGCCCTAGCAGACTACCGAGGTAAATACAAACCGGAAGTGAACCGAGCAGGGGTAAGTACCCCTGTGACTGGGTGCCAGAGCTATCAATTGCGCTCTTCACTATGTGAGATTATCTCACTGGTTGGTGCTATATGAATGTCCAGTCATGGTGACTATTAGGCTGGATCACTGTTACTATTCACTTCCTCCAAAAGATTTACCTCTAAGACTGCCCTAACATTAAATATCTTTCTTTCTTGCTAGTTGCATCAGCAGAAAAGCAGAGTTCATCACAGCAATCAAAGGGAGTGGTACCAAGTACAAGCAGCCAAGATCCCAAACGCTTCAAAGTGGAAGGTATTTAGTAATTCTGATCAGTTCTTTAAATTGAAATAGAAACTTTATAATCATGTTATGCATGCACTACAGTATTAAAAAACTGCACTAAAAATGTGGTTTACAATGCTATTTTTAGTGCAGAGTACACTATTGGGATGATTTTGGGAGCTGCCATCCGCTAAGGTGCTATGAAAGTAATATGCTAAGGTGCTATGACAGTAATACGCTAAGGCAATAAGGCGTAAACTTTAATGTTTTTTTAATTAATTAATTTCAATTAATTAATTAGGCTAGAGGCAAGGAGGTGGTGGGGGTGGGGGTCGGAAAGGTACCTGTGTACTCTCTACGTAAAACAAGTTCCACCTAGTTGAGTGTGAACACCGCAAAGCTACGTATTTGCTTCAGGTAACCCCTTGCTCCCCTTGTGGTACTATTCTTGTAACACGTAAGTAGCACATTGGGTGCCTAGGAACCTGGGGGCTGGAGCTGCCGACCACAAACCCAGGTAGGAAGAGCACTCTAAAAGCCTGCCCTACCCGCAACCCAGCCATGAGCCCCACCCGGCCTGCCGAAAGGGCCTCTGGACTGACCCAGACCGGAGAGATAGGGGCTCGTGGCTCATAAGCCACAGCCCCCAAGGGGCCAGACCTGAGGCACCCAACCCAAGTAAAAGAAAGCCCGCAAACGCCATACCTGCTACGCAAATGGACTGGAAACCTCGCTGAGAGAGCCAGGTGATGTGCGGATATAGCGTTGATAAGCGTCACTAGACCAGCGATCTAAAGTCTTAATTAGTTGATCTGGCAGTCCCCGGGAAGCCGCTGTAGTGGTAGCACCAATCCGGAAGCTATGGCCAGAATAACTACCCAAGTAGCCCACTGAATGAACGTAGCGTCCTCAGCAGCGACTATCCGTCATTATGAGTCAGCCTTTCATCCGTGCGCTTTGGTGTCCTGCCTTGAAGAAGTATAACCTTTCCTTCATCTGCCTGCTAACCATACAAACAACCTGCAGACTACAATAACAGTAATAAGTCTAACAGCTCTTTTACCCTTCTTGCATACCTCTTTATGAATTTCCCCTCAGTTCTTTTCTTGAATGTTGGTCCTCTTGTAACATGTTCTGAAAAATTTGGTTTATTCAAAAACCTTTAATATCATATACCTTAGCAACCTGTAACAATCCCATCCTTGAGATGCCAGAGGAAGTTATCACGCCTTCGATCCACAGGAACAAAAACTTCAACACGTGATTACCGGTAGCTCCTGGTTGTGAGTAAAGGCTATTTAGGGCCTGTTCACTTGGAAGCGGGAGACCCCAGGGAGGTGACGTATCTCACCTACCTGTGGTAAAGAAATACTTGTCTTCACATGCTACCCCGGGAATGTGGGGTGAGGTCCAAAATGCAATCACACGGTTGCTAAGCATGCACATACATGTAAACAAAGAACTAGCGTTTGTTTTCTTAGTCTGTTCTGATAAAGCTGCTTTTTGCTTCAATGTCATTGTTGCAGCCAAAACTTCAGTGTGATTCCACTAACCAGCCTGACTATCCAATTCCACGCTTAAATTGTCACCAGCACTGTCAATTTCATCAGCATTTTGGCAGTTTTGGAGGCGAAATCATCGAAATAACTCACCACGCCCATAGTGGTTGGCAGCCATGTTGTTCTGCCGTGTATTTTGGCGGGCTTAGAAGCAGTGATTTGATTACCCCCGGTTAGGCAGGTTACTCCACTCCGCAGCTTTCACATGGAGAAAACTCACCCCACCAAAGCGGGTTACCCGGACTGGCTGACTGGTTAACCCGCCTTCATGGGGTACCCCACCTAACATGTGAACACCATCAAGAGAAAAAGAGAGATTGTATGGATAGACTGGTTACCCCACCAAGGCAGGGGACCGCCCCTGCCTGAGGTCCCACACTTCCATGTGAACAGGTCCTTAGACTGTATTTTGGCTAAACCAGAGAAGGGCTGTCAGGGACACTAAAAGTGCTGTTGTGAGGATTTGGTTTGTTAAAAACATCCAGAAGTCGTTTTAATGTTAACTACCATTTACCACGTAGTTTATGGATCTTAAGTTTATAAAATGTGTTTGCTTTTTTATATGTAAAGGCGACTTTTAAGGAAATCTGTGAAGAAATATCTTTTCCTTGTTTTTCAGCCAAATGGTGATCTCTGTAGATGATGTTTTTATCACTTGGATTATTATGTTTTAAAATTCCATCATTGGTTAACTGCAAGCTTCTCCTCTTTCAGATACAGATGCTTTTAAAAAAGGCAAACCTAGTGACCTTGAACTAGATGATTTGGCGTTACAGATTGGCGCAGTGTGGAAAAGACTTGGAATTTGCCTTGGCATTCCTCATGATGTATTGGAAGGAATAGCTGCTAATGCAGAAGATAAACCATTTCAGATGTTACTTCGCTGGAGAAATACAACAACTTCAGCTACACCTTATCATGAACTCTTTGAGGCCTTGTGTCATAGTAGAGTTGGGCTGAATAACCTGGCCAAAGAATTTTGTTGTAAGGAAACTATATGATTCACTTTCTTGCAGTACAACGTCTTGAACCAGGGTAGTCAGTAATTTGTGAAGTAGGCAGACCCCAACCCAGCTATTTTTTTTTTCATTTCCCCACCTACTTGAAAAATAAGTGACAGCCCTGGATTAAGGAACATTGCATTTTTTAAATCATATATTTAAGTACAAACTATTGTATTGTGGCAAATATATCGAGATGGAAAAAAATGTCATTGTGAGAACACCCTAAATGATGTAAATCAAGGTGTTTTGGTTACTGCTATGAAATCATCCCCATAGGTATAGATTTAGCTAAGGAGGGGCCCTAAAGGTAACGGTATTTCCTCTATGAGTTCTGAGAGCACCCCCTGTGAAATTTTGAAAACCTAAACAAGTTCACACAGGATTGCTGTGCACTCTAGAGGCTTAGGGACAAAATTTAATGTCAGTTTTAGGTACTTATCCAGTGCAAAAACATGAAGAAACTTTGCTCACCTACAGCTTTTAGGTTAATCTTTTAACCCTTTTTACATGTAGACCAAGTGGCAAGTGGTAGAAAGTAAACATAAATAAAAAAATTGACTTTGCGAATGGCCACCTGCATTTTCAAGTCCCAAAATAGTATAAATTAGGTTGAACTTGTATTGAACTAACCAAACAATTTGGAGACAAAATTCTGACAATATTGCCACAAAAAACAAGAACAGAGAAACTAAAAACTGTTTGGGGGTAGAGCTCTATTGTAAGTTGAATATTTTATTTTAAAAAATCGTATTCTATTGTGTTTGTTTTAATTAAATTAGTTAAACTTTCCAAAAAAACAGAACTTCACTAATAAGAGTTATTTCCCTGATACAATATCTACTGTTTTTTGTAGCTATCCATAATTAAAGAACCACTACAGTGATGTCGTGTTATTTCTGTAAAGTTTAGTTCACTGTTGTGTATCATTTTTCACATCTTCCGTGTATTTTGGAGAAAACAAGAGTTTCATTTTACATACCGTCGTGGGGAAAACAAAAGTAACAAGTTACAAAGTTGGCGTGAAAAGCTTAATTGGCACGTTTGCTGCTTCAACGTATCATTGAATTACCCCACCAAGGCAGGGGACCTCCCCTGCCTGAGGTCCCACACTTCCATGTGAACAGGTCCTTAGTCTGTATTTTGGCTAAACCAGAGAAGGGCTGTCAGGGACACTAAAAGTGCTGTTGTGAGGATTTGGTTTGTTAAAAACATCCAGAAGTCGTTTTAATGTTAACTACCATTTACCACATAGTTTATAGATCTTAAGTTTATAAAACGTGTTTGCTTTTTTATATGTAAAGGCGACTTTTAAGGAAATCTGTGAAGAAATATCTTTTCCTTGTTTTTCAGCCAAATGGTGATCTCTGTAGATGATGTTTTTATCACTTGGATTATTATGTTTTAAAATTCCATCATTGGTTAACTGCAAGCTTCTCCTCTTTCAGATACAGATGCTTTTAAAAATGGCAAACCTAGTGACCTTGAACTAAATGATTTGGCGTTACAGATTGGCGCAGTGTGGAAAAGACTTGGAATTCGCCTTGGCATTCCTCATGATGTATTGGAAGGAATAGCTGCTAATGCAGAAGATAAACCATTTCAGATGTTACTTCGCTGGAGAAATACAACAACTTCAGCTACACCTTATCATGAACTCTTTGAGGCCTTGTGTCATAGTAGAGTTGGGCTGAATATCTTGGCCAAAGAATTTTGTTGTAAGGAAACTATATGATTCACTTTCTTACAGTACAACGTCTTGAACCAGGGTAGTCAGTAATTTGTGAAGTAGGCAGACCCCAACCCAGCTATTTTTTTTTTCATTTCCCCACCTACTTGAAAAATAAGTGACAGCCCTGGATTAAGGAACATTGCATTTTTTAAATCATATATTTAAGTACAAACTATTGTATTGTGGCAAATATATCGAGATGGAAAAAAATGTCATTGTGAGAACACCCTAAATGATGTAAATCAAGGTGTTTTGGTTACTGCTATGAAATCATCCCCATAGGTATAGATTTAGCTAAGGAGGGGCCCTAAAGGTAACGGTATTTCCTCTATGAGTTCTGAGAGCACCCCCTGTGAAATTTTGAAAACCTAAACAAGTTCACACAGGATTGCTGTGCACTCTAGAGGCTTAGGGACAAAATTTAATGTCAGTTTTAGGTACTTATCCAGTGCAAAAACATGAAGAAACTTTGCTCACCTACAGCTTTTAGGTTAATCTTTTAAACCTTTTTACATGAAGACCAAGTGGCAAGTGGTAGAAAGTGAACATAAATAAAAAAAATTGACTTTGCGAAAGGCCACCTGCATTTTCAAGTCCCAAAATAGTACAAATTAGGTTGAACTTGTATTGAACTAACCAAACAATTTGGAGACAAAATTCTGACAATATTGCCACAAAAAACAAGAACAGAGAAACTAAAAACTGTTTGGGGGTAGAGCTCTATTGTAAGTTGAATATTTGATTTAAAAAAATCATATTCTATTGTGTTTGTTTTAATTAAATTAGTTAAACTTTCCAAAAAAACAGAACTTCACTAATAAGAGTTATTTCCCTGATACAATATCTACTGTTTTTTGTAGCTATCCATAATTAAAGAACCACTACAGTGATGTCGTGTTATTTCTATAAAGTGTAGTTCACTGTTGTGTATCATTTTTACCAGCACAGTCAAATTTTACAATGTGTTTTCCTTACAGACATACCAGCTGGGAAGAGAGAGTTGCCACATTCAAGTAACCATCCAGATGCTAAACAACCCAGGGTTGCAGGTACTGTTGTTAGCGATAATTGTAGTTGTATGGCATGCTGAAGCCCACTGTCATGCTGTGATGCTGTTCTTCATGATGGAATTTAACTTCAGCTTTGCGATGAAAGTCAATTGGAATTTTCAGTCCTGACTAACACTTTCTCCATGTACATGTCAATATTGTTATCGTTAACTCCATTTCAAGAGAATCTGTTTAAGAAGTCAGGCTTAAATCTCATCTTCTCTTCCCCCTATCTAACCAGGCTGAAATTCTCCATGTTTTCACTCCTTAGTATCAGCTAAAAACTAATAAGCTCTTTAAACATGAATCTGTCCCTTGTACCCTTGGAAGCAGGCTTTGAAATATTCATTTTGTTTCATTCCATATCTCAAAAGTCAACAGAAAAAAGTTAACCAATCAAACAGTTGGATTAAAAGTTGCTGAGGCTCATTAACCCATTGACTCCTAACCAATCAAACTAGCTTTGAGGGAGAATGGATTTTTTGTCACTTGAGACACCATCAGCTTTGGCATGATGATTGTATTCTGGGTAATTTCTTAATTATCTGTTGTTGTTTTTCAGTTGTTTATTCGTCTTTAATGTCAAAAGAATTATATTATATTACATTTTTATATATTTTTTTCAGTTTAGCCTAGAACAAAGCACAGGGTTTTCTTTTTTTACCGCCGGTATAGTAAAAACAAAGCTTGTGGCTTAGGAGTGTCATGGCCCTTGTGTACAAAATGGCATCCTTAATTGCTGGTGTGCTCGGGAAATGCATTGTGGGCTATGGCACTCCAAGGCCAAATGGTATATTCTTGTTTGTTTGTCTGTTTGTCTGCTTTTTGTTTGTTTTTGTTATACCATATACTTTTGTTTTAGGTTAAATTGAAATACCGTAAATCCTCGAATTAGCGTCTCCCCCCCTCAAATAAGCGCCCCCTTCGAATAAGCACCCCTCTTATCAGCTGTAATTTAAAATAAGCGCCCCCTGCCCTTCCCCCATTTTGTGGACGAATAATGACACAACAAAGGATGTATAGTTTTCGTCATGTAGTATTGCTACATTGTTTCAGTTTGTAAACACGTTAAGTGAACACGTTGAACACGTTAAGTACTGACGGCGCCGCGATTTTAACTGAGGCTTT
Source organism: Orbicella faveolata (assembly GCF_042242905.1). NCBI lineage: Eukaryota > Metazoa > Cnidaria > Anthozoa > Scleractinia > Merulinidae > Orbicella > Orbicella faveolata. Next base: position 17,010,258 of record NW_028301576.1, on the reverse strand, counting down.
TTATGTCAATAAACAGCTTATGTTGTTGTTTACGCGCAGATGATGTATCAAAAAAATTATCATGTCAGGCCACGATTTGGGAAAAATTAAATAAGCCCCCTGCTCCTTAAATAAGCGCTCTCGGTCTTCTTCTAAATTTGAAATGAGCGCCCTGGGCGCTAATTCGAGGATTTACAGTAATATAGATAAAAAATAAAAGAGAGGAAAATATCTACTTTCAGAATAAGAAACTCAATTGAGAAAAACAACCAAAAATAAAGAAATTATGCAAAAATTGCCAGGGCACCCATAGGCTACCATACACGTCAGAAGACGTTTTTGATGATTATCGAAGGAACTGGGAAAACGTGTCACAAGGCAAATCTAAACAGGCATGATGGGATACATTTTACCAGAGATACCCACAATACATCTACGATTTTTTTTTTCCTGTCGTAATCTAAGCACAAAAATGACCCGTTTTAAACCATTAGTAAAAAACTACTCTGTCTATTCGTTGAAAACTTTCCCTACGGGAACAAAAGGAGCTTAGAGCCAAAAAAACACACAAAAGAGACCGAAAAAGGCCAAAAACCAAGGGAAGATGAATAGTGGTATTCTGTTTATCGATACCCTGAATAAGGTTTGGCAATTAGTAAATTCGATTTCTTCACCTTTAGTGTCATTTTTGCATGGCAAAAGTTTAGTTTAGCGTTTGTTCTGAACTCTGCAATTTCTTTTCCATTTCTCACTGTCATGGGAAATTTCTAAACATCATTTTTTAGGCTCTATGACTTCCATACATTAGCTCTTTGCCATGTCTCTTCCATTTTTGGTCCAGTCTATTTTTTTCAAACTACAACGATATTTGCTAGTCATGTAACTGGAAAAAGAAAAAAAATAATAAAATATATGCGGATTCCATTGATGGCAATTAAAATTCGGGCTATTTAAAAGCCTGTGATGTCATGTATTTTACCAACCCTTAATAATTCCATGCGGGAGATGCCAAAGGAAGGTAACACGCCTCCGATCAACAGGAACAAAAACTTCATCCCTTTTATTCGGAGCTTTCTTAATTTTTCATTCTAACGCGCGCTTGGGACTGGCACCAGCCACTTTAATGTACACAACCACGAAGTAGTGTCCTCATCAGCGACTATCTGTTGTTAAGGGTCAACCTTTCATCCGTGCGCTTTAATGTCCTCCCTTACAGAAGCATAACCATTCCTTCATCTGCCTGCTAACCATGCAAACTACCTGCACACTACAACAACTCTGACAGCTCTTTTACCCTTGTATTATGCCTCTCTATAAATTTGCCCACAGTTCTGTTCTTGAATGTTAGCCCTCTTGTGACATTTCTTGAAAGATTCGGGTTATTTATAAAACCTTTAATATCATATACCTTGGCAACCCGTAACAATCCCATGGTTGAGATGCCATAGTAAGTTATCACGCCTCCGATCCACAGGAACAAAAACTTCAGTCATCCCTTTTTTTACTCGGAGTTTTTGCCATTTTTCCTTCTAAGGTGCGGTTAGGGACCATTACAGTGTGTACACAAGCACGATATAGTGTCGTTAGCAACCCCTTATCCGTGTGCTGTGGTTCCTCGCTTGAAGCAGCATAACCTTTACTAGATCTGTCTGCTAACCATACAAACTACCCGTAGTTACTCAAGCGCGCCCTTGAGCTCCCCTCCATCTCCCGTACATGTTTTTTGACATGACAAATCTTTTCAAAATTCTTCCCCTACTCTCAATTGTTATCGCGTAATCTCGCTAAAACGCTTCAGGTATTATCTCTCGACATTTTGTTTCTGTGCGGAGATTAGGTGACTTAGGACGCGCAAGAAAAACTGCCAGCCGGGGAAGGGATTTTAGAGATTTTTCCTGTCAAAAAACCTGTGGGAGAGGGAGGAGAGAGCGAGAGCACGCTGGGTGACGCGTTTGGGATTAGGAAAACAGTACGATCATGTTCAGAAAAGCTATTTTGCTATTTGAGAAAAAAACTTTGGAATCGACGCTTAAATTCTCCGACTGTCCTTAAAATATTCGAAAACAAATGTTTTAAGTTGTAAAAAAATCTTTCGACTTCGTCCTGTGTTTGTTTGGTTTCGTGAAAGCTGCGAAATTTAGAGATTCGAGAGAATATTTATACTCCCTGTGTTTTAACTGCCGGATTCGTTTCTCGTTCTCACAGAACCCTTCACCCTTGAAAAGTGCCAACAAGAGCTGCAGTCCATATATGACACCATGAGCAAGGTGAAAATCATCCCATGGGACGAAAGCTCTGCCATTCATATTGATGATCTCTACACAACGTTATCGTGGGTCAGGGATGACAGGAAACCCAGTGGAGTGACACAAGAACAACTTGAAGACTACACCGACATATTCAAGGGCGACAAGCATCACCCTAATCCAAAGCGACTTCTGGTGTATGGATGGCCAGGCATTGGAAAAACCACATTTTCCAAAAAGACTGCTTTCGACTGGTCGCAGCAAAGAAAAGAAATCTTAAAGAAATTTGATGTTGTGCTGCTGATTAAGTTGCGAGATGTGTGTGAGTTGAAAGGTATCCGTGATTTTCTAGGGGCTTCCAAACTGCTGGCTGGCAATGAAGTGGGTGATGATTTCTATAAATACATACTTCGTAATCAAGAAAAGGTGTTACTCATTTTGGATGGCTATGATGAGTACTTCTGTTCTGGAGAACAATCACCGGTCCGTGACATTTGGGAGGGCAAGCAACTGGGTAATATCCACGTGATTATTACAACCCGAAAAGAGAAAGCTGGCGAGTTAAGATACCACAGCCGCGTTCAATTTGAAATAAACGGTTTCAAAAGTGACGATCAAGTCAGAGCATTTGCGAGCAAGTTCCTGGGTGATGAGGAAAGAGTTGAAGAGTTTGTAACCTACTTACGTGAAAGAGATTTGAACGACTTGGCTGAAATTCCACTTCTTTTGTTGATGCTCTGTACAGTCTGGAAGGAAAACCACTTTAAGGAACTGCCAAAATCACGGGCTCACATTTGCCAAAATTTCATTGAAACTTTGATCCTCCACACTATCGCAAAAGATGCAAAAGCAAAGCAAGAGGAAGGTATAGACGCCTACAATGTAGAGCTTTGTGGACTAGGCAAGCTTGCCTTTGATGCACTTTTGCAAAATGTTCTTTCTTTTCCTTTTAGCAAACTGCCTGACAGCATTTTGAGTGAGAAATTAATCAAAGTCGGGTTGTTTCATGTCGTCAATGCTGCAACATTTTTGAAACGCAAGCAACATGTTCATTTCATTCATAAATCAGTACAGGAGTACCTTGCTGCTTCCTATCTCAAGGAGGAGTTGTTAAAAGAAAGTAAAACCTGTTTGTCCGAAGTTGACTCATTTGAAAAGATTGTCAAGATGATTGAAGTTCTTAGATTTGCCTGTGAGCTGTCAGCAGATGCGGCATGCGCCATTCTAAGTCATCTGGGGATCGTAGGAAAGAAGGAAGGCCTGACAGAGTACAGCTTCACCGACATACCTTGTATTGACGACTTGTCTAACAATCAGTTTCTAACCCTTATCTCACGTAGCTTTTTCTCATGCGCATCCGACAGGAGGTGTGATCTCTATCCTACATTTTTGGCTTACGTTGGTGGTGTTTTATTAATTGATTCTGACCAGTTGCATAGCGTTGCCAATGAGCACATGTTCAGGTCTGCTGCGGCGCCCGCCTTTATCTTCTTCTCTGTCGGCCTACGTACAGAGCAAAACCATCGAGACCTAATCAGCGTACTAGAAGACCTCACTGCAGTTATTGTCAGCTATTCGGGCGAAAAGAAAGCTTCGGATTTCCTAGAGAAGTATCCATTACCAAACGTAGATGATATTTTTCTGAAGAAAGAAGAAGGGAAGACATACCTTTATATTGCTGAAATTTGGCGAGACTCTTTATTTCCCACTGAAATGCTTAGGGAGCTCATGTCATCGCCAGAATCATCTCAGAGGAAGAAGCCAGTTGATGACCAATCAAATGAACAAGACGACAGTAGCGCTTTGTGTTTGACTGAGAACAGCACTGCTGATACTCAGACTACTCAACATTGTCTCTCCTGTGTCTGGAGAATTCATGTCTGTGTTGAAGAAAGGCAAGAGATGGAGACGCTTATTGACGTTCTATCTTTTGTGACATCTCCACGAGATGTATTCATTAATGGTATTTCACTGCGTGCTACTGATCCTGTGTTGGTGGACACCCTGGTCTCGCGTATTAACTTTACAAGCACACTTGATTCGTTATCAATTATCACTATCAATTTGACAGCCAAGCCTGCTACTGTCATCGCCAGATCTCTGTACCACGCTCCTAGCTTGAGTGCTCTCAACTTGTCATGTAACCCTCTTGGTGAAGGAGTAAGTGATGTCACGCGACATCTCAGGTATGTTCCTCACCTGGACACGCTGTACCTTTATGGTGTTAAGATGACAAAGAAACAAGTGAATGATTTGAGTGAAGCTGTGCGTCAGACCAAGATCACGAAGTTGGTGTCATCTTACCATGTAAGTTTTGTGATTTTTGTTAGCATTCGTCTCAGCTGTTTACTGTAATACTGATGTTGTCGAGATATTGATTTGGCAATTGCAATATGTGTTGTTTCCTTGTTTTGCCGAACAAGCGTTAAGTTTAAAAATTAAAAGACGAGGGCAAAGTTTTTCGGATAAAAAGTGCTATAAATCAGTCCAAATTAGTTTTTCTGATGAAAGCGTTAATATTTCATGTAATATAGGGATGCAATATCTATTTTAGTTTATATGCGTACTTTGTCATGGCTCTGCTGTAAACCTGTTTGTTTTGCTGGTACACTGCTTAGCACTGGTATCGCTTGTCCTCTGAGACTCTATTGCGCATTTCTCGGCAATTTTTCATTCTCCATGGCATTTAAGGGAGTTAGAGTTAAAGTCATTTATCGGTTTCATATTCATCCCAAAACTACATTTCATGATGGACACCACATTAGAAATACATTTATTTTCTGGCAGCTGCTTCTTGTGCAAGCTTTATTTAAAGTTATAAAGTGTATTAATATTTATTATTATATGGCTTTGGCTTGTGGCCGATATAACGCGCGCTCTGATTGCCTAAGAGCGAGATCTGAGTGGCATTATGCAGCCGTAATGCTCACGGGCCGATTACGGATTATGCAAATTAGGGAGAGCGCAGCTCTGAAAATTCAAGCGCATTGAAACGATGAAAGCCGATTAAAAACAGTCAGAGAAAGTAAATTTAATTCCGATGAGCTAAAAGTGTAGATTTTTCCTTTATAAAATTTATATAGAAGTCGTTTTTGACTTACCAGCCGGTAACCTCGGCGGGCACTAGTGAAAAACAATCAAAGTTTGCCGAAATCACTAAGGGAAAAACACCATCGGCAGATCTGTCATGCATCCTGAGCAGAACATGCACCACGAAGAAACTTATAAGTTATCATCTTAGTCACAGCAATTACCGAAATATTGAACTCCGTCACAGTTCTCATCGAATAGATTCCCTCGTTTTAACACAAGCAAGTGTAAATCAGCTTCCAGGATCATCAGATGTACACAATCGGGCGGTTTCGGTCGGTAGCAGTGTTTCTGATAACTGCAGGAAGTTTCAGACGTTCAGAAGGCTTGAAAAGTTCATCTATAAATCCCAGAATGAAGAAGCCGAAGATATGTTGTCGAAAGCGAATGTGAAGATCGAGTTATTCTGAGCAGTGCATTCTGAAGCATTAGTATTTTCTTTCACCGAAAGACCATTTGTTTGCACTATTTTGAAGCGCTTTCTGTCTTTTCTATAAACGTTGACGTTTCGCCACAAAAGTCGGAAAAACTCCCCCATCAAGTTGTGGCACCACGATACTAAAATACCTTTTTGAGGCTGGGACAATCATTTTTCCCGTAAAGAAATGTGTACTTTTAACGGAAGACGTAATACAGTGGTTAAGTTCACTGACTGTGTTGCCGGTTTTCATGTGACGTCATCAATTTCCAAAATAAGAAATTACCAATCCTTGTGAAGTTTTAGTTTCATCAGATGCAAGACCCTCTCATAACTTGACGTTTTGCAACGTTTAAGCCTGACAGGGTTCCTCATTAGGTAATGGAGCACGTCGGAATTTCCAAGTTAATGCGTTGCGTGACATTAAAATGGCGGCTCGATAAGGCTTTCGAGTAAGTCAAAGGATGAGTTATTGCTCAAGTTTTTACTAACTAAACAGTTCTTTCTCTAGACAAAGTATTAATTTCAATGTATCGGAGCTAGTCAGTAGTAACGTTTCGTTTCAATGGCAAAACTCAATGACAGATGTTTCTGTTACTTTACCGCCGCCATGTTTGTGTCCCTCCGAGGGGCACAAACATGGCGACACCATACAAAGCTCCATAAATTTGAGTGAAACACTTTTCCGAGTAACGTGCGGATAGAAAACCGCACAGACTTAAAAATTTTGCGAGGTTCTTTATATATCAGTCATCTTTCATATCTCAGCTTCTCTTCTTAATTTATTGAATGGTTACGATTTTTGTTTTTGATGGCGTCACACTGAAAACCAGCCATAGTTTTGCCCTGGGTTTGAGACGATGAATGAATCGGTAAACACGCGCATCGCCGGATGTAAATTGACGACATCCGTTCGAATAATTTTTTCTTTTCTTTAATTCATGAGCCATATAATAAACAACTTAATAACCTCGACCGTTGGGTCGGTACGGGAAAATCTCAAACCTCAGCCTACCTTGTTGACCTCGCTATCGCTCGGTCAACACGGCTAGGCCTCAGTTTGAGAATTTCCCGTAAAGACCTCACTCTTGGTTATTAAGTAGTTAAAGTTAAGTGTTGTCGTAAATTACTCACGCTTGTAGTGAACCACATGGTGGAAAAGTTTGGTTTTAGTGCAAATAAAAATAAGCGTTAGTGGGGTTTTCAGAGGAATTGCCACGAGCGATTAGGTTCTAAACGTTCTAACACACTTTGAAAAACTAAATCAGGTACAAAGGAAGCCATTTAAATGAAGCGTAGAACCTTGTTTCAAGTTTTGAAAAATAGAATCAAGTAACATGTAATCGCATGGTTTCCTTCTGTGGCTTGAACAGGAACCACTCATCGAATGTGGTTCTAGCGCTCGTTTAAGTTCTGATAGTCGTCGGAAATTTTACTGGTGCTTATTTTACTTTGTAAGAGAACTCGGACATCCGCCAAGAGCCAATCCTGGGCGGACAGGAAACACAACTCTTGGAATCAGTGTTTCAGACATATGTTTTTAATGTGAACAAATTGTCTTGGCTTCGACGATGTAATGGACAAGATTTAGTAAGTTAATCATATCTCTTACACTTTTCTTAAACTTCTCTTTTGGAAAGGAATCCTTTCCTTTGTATTTCAGTGTTTTTTCTTTCCACATCACTGCGCCCTCAAACATCCACTAAGAGCCGATGCGAGGTTCAATTCCACCTGTTACCATCCTACCCCGGGCATTCCCCGGGTAGGATTAGACATTACTTAGCGGCTTATTCCCCGTCCCTAGGCACGAAAACGTCCCGGGATTCAGATCTACCTTAACTATGTCTGTATGTGCAGTAAGGGTGGCAATATTGGTTTCTGTGCAATAGCAAAAACATACGTTTTGTCAAGAACGCAACGCTTTTCTAGAGTTAACTGAACGAAGGATACTACGTTGAGTAAACTATATACCATTTATTGAAAAAAGAACTGATTTATATTCCATACAACATTGACGATCCAAAAAAGTAAAGATAATACTGAGTCATGTATAATGTTTCAAAGAGAAAAAGCTGTTACTAAAACTCTGACTTTCTTCAAACAAATAAGGTGGAATATGATCAGAAGACTAACAAAAATAGTACTCAATATACAGGTGGTCGATCTGTAATAATGTATAACTTTTGATTTTATATTTTTATTAAATAAACTTACCTTCAAATATGGGCTTTAATTTAGAAAGATTGTTTTGTTCCAATCAAGCCAAAACAAACTAGCGGCTTTCCTACAGAAAAACTCTCTACGTCCGGCAAGCGGTGCGTCGCCATTGCATTTGATAAACCACGAGCACAAAGCAATTTTTTTGATTTGCCCGGCTCCCTAATCTCGGGACAAGACCACCGTAAACAAGAGCCGATGCGATGCGAGGTTCAATTCCACCTGTTACCATCCTACCCCGGGCATTCCCCAGGGCACATGTCCCAGCGGTTTCCCGGGGGGGATGGTAACAAGTAGAATTGAACCACGCACAAGTATCAGAGCCCATGGCGTAACAGAGATGCCAATTTTTTAAAGCCTTTTTCAGACTTCTTTTCCGATTCGTCAACATTTTGTCGCCAGAAAAGTCTTCAACGAACGTGTCTGAAATAAATCTATTTATGCTAAGAAAATTCTTATAGACACGCGAGTCAATTACTGAGGCCTGTGACATAACAGAGTGCAAATTTGTGAAAGTCTGTTTTGGAAGTGATGTCTTCACCGACTCGTCAACTTTCTTCCGAAAAATAAAGAACAGCGTGTGGGAAATTCGCCAACGGCACAACATCCAGATGGTGAAGGACTTTTTTTTCCAGTACGGCTCGCTTCTATTCTCCTTTGCAGATGTTTAAAAGGGGTCAGCACCACCCTACCCACCCCCCCCCTCCCTCGCCCCTACTGTTTAAAGTGTGGGACTGACGCTGAAAAGGTCTGAGAAGGAGACTGGCTTTCTTGAATGCATCTAGAACTTTAGACAAGGTCAGGACAGTTCCTTTAAGTGTCAAATCAGGTTTTTGACCTTTTCCATTTTCTAAACGAAAGAACAAAAATATAGCTTACCAATTTTTGATCTTCTTAAATTGACTCTGTTTAGGAAAACAAGTTGAGCTACTACATTCACACACTTCAAGAACACAGGCTGCTTCATGAACGGGAAGTGGAACTGAAGACCCTCTCATCCACCCTCCCCTGTGACACAAAATCCTCGTCCTCGGTCTCATCAGCTGCCTCATTTAGATTATCTCAGTCACCTAATTCAAAAGTTATTAAAAAGGCTGATAAATAAATTCCAACTTAGTTTATTGCTTGCAGGCAATACAAAGATAGTGGCTTGCATCTTGTTAGACAATTCCCAATCCACTCCGATTATAGTACGCTTCACCCGTGTGGTTTGATGACCAAAGACATCCTCCTCACAGTGCAAAACGTTCTGAAAGCATCTTCTGTCGCGGATATCTATATTACGCCGAATTTTGCTTTTTTTATTCTGGCCTTTCGTGAACTAACTTTGATCTGAATCCCTTCTGACTAAACAGCGGCAAAAACCTTTTGAGACAAACAAACAGCCGTATTAACTCTACATCCTTTTCCTGTTGGATTGGTTGTTAGAAAATAACTTGTAGTTATAGCAGCTTTAAGTAAACACTAATTAGGGAAAGGGATTGATAAGCTATAACTCAATATAATTATGTGGCGCACCGCGAGAAGCCTGGACTTAATAAAATGTCTTCAAGAGTTTGTGAGGGATGTGAAAATCTAGCTGACTTTTATGATAATATTAATGTAATCAGTGTGGCTCCGCCATACCTCTAAATGTCAATAATTAATATTTGAATCTGAAGCACTTTTTAAGGAAATGTAAATTAAGGATTCTTTACTTTGTAGAAAGCGTTTCAACCGAAAAGCTGATAGGCTTTTTTTTTCAGTCTTGAGGGAAGAGTATTTTTCTCTGGAAATTACCTAATGTAAAAAACTAAAAAAGGGCGAACGAGTACAGATTTTGTTGAGCCCACAAAGCTTTGGTCAGCAACTAATGGCTAGTGTGTGTGGATAGAGGCGATGGTGTTTGACAATGTTTTGTGATTTATGACAGGAGCGTGATGGGAGCCCCAAACCTGAACATGAATGGCCATCTGAGGACTCCTGGCCATCTGAGGACTCCTGGACATCTGACTTCTACTTGAAACTTTGGTATGGATCAAAAGACGAGCTGCAGACTGAGACATCAAGTGAATCAGAAGACAAGCCGGAGACTGGGACATCAAGTGAATCAAAAGACGACCAGGGGCCTGGTGATTAGAATCAGATTTTATCGGTTGCTGTAACAACAGGCTAACATAAACTGCACAAGAGACTGAACAAGAGGACCAGCAAGAGACTGGAACGGAGCAAATGGGCATGTGATCAACAAAAGGAGCAGAGCATCACGAACTGTAAGAAGACCACACACCTAGACCCTAAGGTAGTATGGGTACATTTATGTCAGTTATGTCTTAGCACAGTGGTCAAGTGTACTGCGCGTGCGCAATTCCCGCCAAAACTGATGCTGACAAGTGCAAAGTCTCTCAATCTGTTTTAAAATCCTTTACTTTGAAGCAAAAACTACTGAAATCGAGCGCTTTGAACGCCAAATGTGCACACATAATTTGATAATTGTTGTCTACCAGTTTTGTCGTCTCATATTTTTGTTCTGTGTCGTATTTTATGTGAGATTCTCAGACACACTTGAACATTTCAAGGCAATGAAAATCGGAAGTCCGAAGTGGCATTCATTTGACCGCTGTGTCTAAGACGTGTAGGACTGAGACTGAGTAATGTAATCTAACACAGGAAAACCATGATGACGCGAAACAATGTAAGCACAGGGAGATGTCACATCAAAATAGAAATGAAAATAGTTATCTTACAGACACACATATATAATGAGGGTTCTGGCACAGCACTCACACAACACAGTGCAAGCACAACGCAACTCCTCATCTGGAGATTCGGAGTTGCGTTGTGCTTGCACTGTGTTGTGTTCGCTTGTGACCAGAACCCTCATTATATATGTGTGTGTGCTGTGCCAGAAATGCGTGTGTGTGTGTGCTGTGCCAGAAATGCTGTGCCAGAAATGCGTGTGTGCTGTGCCAGAAATGCGTGTGGCGCACAGCACAGCAAAAAAGCGGGTCCAGCGAAGCTGCAACGTCTGTAATCAATATGCGCGGAGTGCCCTTCACTTGTATATTCAAAAATGTGCCATAAAAATTTTCCTATTGGAGAAGTGCTTGCTCAGTGTATACGCCGTCATGGCTGCCGTGCAAATGTTCTACGGCCCAATACAGAGAGAGGAAGCCGACATGGCTGCCGAAAGAAATTCGTCCTATGTGCAAATTTCCGAGGCCATTCAAAACCTCCCTCCAGAGCTTATTGAGATGATTCTCAAGGAGTACATCGCGAAAAAAATTAAGGAAAAAAAGGAAATGGGCTGGGATAAGGTACACAAGCATATTCCAAAACCGGGTTGGGATAAGGTTAACAGAAATATTTCAAAACTGCCTTTCTGCCAATACAGGCAGCAGATTTTGCAGATGGTTATTTGCTTTGAATATGCGGACTGCTTTTTCGAAGGTTGTTGTTTCCCCTGTTTCAAAAGGGAGGGAAATCTTCATAAAGTATCGCTAAGCCGGCCGATGGAGTTAATAGAAGCCACCCCTGAGTACAAGAATTTTTTAAAAGTATGCTTCGGGGATGGTTACAATTGGCATGAGTGGTTCCTTTTTGGCAGGGAGCGTTAGCGAAAAAGGCGGCGACTAACCTTCGTTCGAAGCAAAAGTTTTGCGAGTTGCGTGACATTTTTATCAGAAAGACTGGAACCAAATATTCCCCAGGCCCCCCTGGCCGAGCAGTACAGAAAAACATGGAGGACAACTCAAGATTTTTTTGTTTGGGCCGAAAATGATGAACCAGAACAGAATTCACCGAAAAAATACGCCCAGCCAACGCATTGTAAGTTATTTTTTCACCACAGAAGCTGCCGAAGTGAAGCGAGCAGGAGGAAACGAGAAAATAGCAAGATTCGATCGCAGCGTTCGATCACTCGTAACATGAAATATTCTTGAACAAGGGCCTCGATCGAGCCTGTTTAAGTTTCCTCTGCTTCTCGCATGGCTTCAACGATTTGATATGTTATCTGTCTGACCTCTTTCTGCCAAATGGGCGTAGAAAGTTCCGTGAAAATAAAGCAAATAGCGTGGAACAGCACAAGCATTTTGGCCTTCAGAACTGTTGTTGGGATATAATTTATTCAGCCAAGCTCTAAATATAGCTCAAGCATGACATCATCTCGCCACCAAAAAGTGCATGACATCATCTCGCCACCCAAAAGCGCATGCGTATGTGTGAAAACCTGCGAATTTAGGCAAAGGACAGAGAAGCAAACCACAGGTGAAAGGCTCGGCGACAGGATCAATGTATATAGCTTGAGTAGTTATACTATATATCAGCAAGCAAATGATGGTGCTTTGGGATGTGAGGGTGGCCACCTCTGATTCCTAATACGGCATGTACAGGCGCTTGTCAGGGGTATGGGGTGAACCCGCCCCGGCCCAGTGGAGACTGGGAGGTGCTCAGAGGTCCCTCGGGACCTCAAACCTCGTCCGGAGGTAAAACGGAACAGCCGCCCTGTCAGCGGCGCGAAAAGGGCTAGGCAAAAGAACAGCCAACGAGCACCTCCCGACAGGGTTTTGCTTTTTTGTGTGACCTGTTACGCAACGTCACGCGTGACAGTAACGTAACCCAGTCACACAACGTCACGCGTGAAGGTAACGTGGTGTAACACAATCACCTGTTTTTGATAAGACTAAGAGAAAGTTTTGTGTTTTTTTGCTCAAAATTTAGTTCAAATCTGCTGTTTAATCCGCAAGTTTTTTTCTATATTCTTCCCGAACCTGGTCCCGAACCTGGTTTCTTATTTTTGCGATATCTGGCTGGATTGGATTTGTTTGTATTCGCGCGAAGTTCGAGCGTAAAGTCTCTTTAAGGTGGCGATATTTCTGCATTTCACGAGTGATCAGTTGAAACTCCGTGTCAGAAACCCGATTGTCATTAAGAGCCTGTGACACAGAGCAGTTTATCGAGTCACGTTTTACGATAGCCAGAGAGTGGATTCTCGAGTGTTTATTAACCTTGCGTTCAAGCTTCTTGTTGACAACAGACAGGCCAGTGGAAACCGCGCCAGATAAAGCTCCTATCCCGGCAACAGGGGCGCTGACAAGAATTCCAACACCAGTGAGTGATGTTGCAACAGCCCCAGAAGACAGAACTGCCGTGAAGGCACCAAGGCCAACCAGGGAATAGTGAAGCGCTTTCTGGGCTTTTTTATATTTTTTCAACACAAGCCTGTAATGCTCGACCTCAGCAGATATTTCTTTTTCAATTCTGCTTATCTCGGTTAGCCGGAAATTCTCGGCATTTGTCGTTTCGGGAAGGCTTGGATAGATTCCTCTTTCATTCTCGGGAGGCGGCGCGCTTGGTGGCAACCGATTCGCCGAAGACATTGCGTATATATAGAAATTTAACTTCGCGGTTTTCTGCGCGACACTGGGGTGCGGAGTTTCTCGCGAAATCTTTGACAGCGGGATGAATCTCCCCCCGCAGATAAGAGCTTTCTACAAATTCCACGTATACTTCACGGTCAGGCGCATTTTGTACCAGCTAGGAGGAATTCAGAGCATGAGCGCTTTGCCCGGAGACCCGCCTTTCAACCAATACAATAATCATTATGACGTCGCTTCGTACAAAAGGATATGCAGCGAGTTTGGCATTGACCCCTCGAGCGATTTCCGCTACACGCATGGGAAAAACCACGGTCTGGGAAGCATTTATGTTTACGTGTCTGGCGCGGGCGCGTCGAAAACTGACTATAAATACCCGGGATGGAACAAATTCAGCGATGAAGGCGGCAAAGCTATAAATGGGGACTTGATTTATTTCATCGAGCCAGGGGCCGCTTCTGATGCTCAAGCGGACTGGTTCGCGCCAAACACCGCGAACGGTTTGACGCAGACGGGCTTGGCACGAATCAACCAGTCAATCGAGGCTTTCGTTTACTGCGTTCTGGGCTCGCAAGTCAACGTCTGCAGCAGCATTCTCGGTTCAGGCGGCCGGGCGAGAAGAGCCCAGAGCGAGTTCCTGGTGTTGATGGAAGACGCGATCAGACAGCCCGACCTGGCACAGAGCGTGCAAAGGTACCAGCTCGCGGTGGATCAAGCGAAGGTCAGGCTCAATCTCGCAGTAGCCCCCTTGGCCTAGCTCATGCCCGCGCAAATGATAATCAACACCGCAAGCACGATCGGTTACAACAACAAACTGAAACAGGCAGTCTCCGGGATGAAACTGGGGGTGAACAACAAGGTAAACCCGGAGACAAAAAAAGCTGGGCTCACAATCATGGCAGGCGGCCCGTCAAAAATTAACCGTCCCAACAGCCATCCGTCCAATCCGATACACAAAGCCACAACAGCCGAATCGAAAAAACCATCTTCAGCCGAAACTCAACAAGCGCAGCCACCTGCGGAAAAAATAGAGGTCGAGACTCCAGATAAAACACCGCAACACGAAATTAACAAAACGACGGTAATTGTCGGTGTAGTCGGATTATCTGCTTTGCTGTTCATGGCTTGGCGGTAAGTTAACGCTGCTTCTTAAAATTTTTTTCGAACAAAAAGGCCACCGCGGCAAGAATGACCAGCCAGGTGTGCTCTGCCAGAAACCCGACGACTTTGCCGGCGGCTTTGAAAAGGAACCTCACAATCGAGCCAATCGGCCCGGGCAGCAGAGAACCGAGTTTTGCGGCAATATCTTTGAGGCCATTTCCCAAAGCTTTGCCGGTGGCTTTCAAACCTCTGGTGAGGACCGCGATGACAGCTCCGATTGTGGTCCCGGCGGCGACAAGAATAGCGGTCAACGTCACGCCATATTTTTTGAAGATTTCCTTGACCCTTTCCAAGAGAGGCCGCCCCCTTTCCCTTTCCGCGATCTGAGTTTGCAAACGCTCGAGCTCCTCGTTTCTTTCTGCCACTCTGCCTTCTGCGGCTTCTTTTTGGGAGGACGAGGCATTCTCATTTTGGATGATCGCCTGGTCTTCCGCGTTTTGGCGCTGCAGCTCGCTTTCCTGCTCTTTCAGGTCGTCCAACGGTTTTGTTTGGTTGAGCCTTTCTTCCATGGCATTTGTTTCACTTTCTTTTTCTGCGATGCTGGCCCTGAGCCTGTCGACCCTTTCTTGTTCTTTTTCTATGTTTCTTGCTCTTTTTGTAAGCCAGTCCAATTCTTTTTTCTTGTTTTCAAGATCGCTTTGATAGTTCTTTTTCACTTCTTTCAGCCTACGCAGCTCTGCTTCACTTTCAAGATTCGAACCTTGTTCATCCTGAATGGCATCAATCTTGGCATCAGTTTGCTCGATTTTACGTCTCAGAACCTCCACTTCTTTCTTTTCTTCTTCTCTTTGCGAAGCGAGTTTTTCCGCCTGTTGTAGTTGTTTCTCTGCCTCTTTTTGTCTTTGTTTCATTTCTCTGATGGTATCCCGGTCTTCTACAATGACATCTGCAGCTCTTGGCCCAATTTTTAAAAACCTTTCCGTGAAGTCTGTCCCGTCATCTTTCATAATCTTGTACTCACCTCCCCGATTACCTAATGCAACAATTTTACCCTTGTTTTTCCCTTTGGTGCCTTTCATAATTGCAAAACTACTCTCTTTAAAGTTGGTAAATACTTATTTTAACCGGTCTATGATAAATTCCCGTTCCGAATCTGGTTCAAGCAAAGGGATACCTTCTCCAAAAAATGATGTCTCGGCATAAGAAGTGTCAGGCAGGCCGGACTGCTCGTGCCACATAGTAGGCATTTCCATTTGTTCACCCCCGTGGTAGGGGGTGCCAGGTTGGTAGGGAGTGGATGCACTGACGGGGTCAAAAGGTTCGGTTGTGTTAACCTCTTGCCCGTCATCATCAGAACCATCGTGGTCAAGCCGATTGTCGAGTTCCAGGTCTTCGTAACCAAATTCGCCACTGCCTTCCGCCATAGCAATATATTGCAAGCCTTTTATTTTCAAATTAGAAAAAAATCGCCGGAGCGTTATACAATGTCAGTTCCAGAGAACCTTCACGCAACATACAGCAAAAAAACATTACACGGCATGCAGGCCAAGCGCGCGGTCAAGCGAATCACCTTTTCCCACACTGAAGCCAAACCTGGCGATACGCTGTATGTTTCAGTGCCCATGCTGAACGTGAACGAGGTTCTGTTGCCGGGCTCGCTAGCACTTGTCCTTAACGTCGACCTTTCTGGAGGGCACGCCAACAACTTCCTTGTCCAGAATGTCACGCGAGCGCTCGTTGACAGGCTGCACGTGAAGTTTGGAGGCACCACCCTGCAAGACACGGTTGGCTATGGCATCTACAAAATCTTTGATGACCTTTTTCTTTCGCAGGAAGAGCGAGACAACAGGATCCTCGAAGGGATTCAGAGCGAGGACTTATGCAAGATCCGCTCAGGCGCTGGAGACAAGAAAGTCTCGGGCGTCGCCGCGGAAAACAAGCTGAATGAGGTGTACGGGAGCAAGTACCGGATCAGGCTGGACCATCAGATCCTAACCGATCACGGCGTTTTCTACCCCCAGGCCCTTTACAAAGACCTCACGTTCGAAATAACCCTTAATGGAGCTGCACATGTGGTCAATGGCTCCGATACAACCCAGCTGAAATACAAGCTGACCAACATCCAGCTCGAGTACGATATGATCCGCAGCAAGACTCTGGCAGACGAGGCGCATAGCGTTTACTCCAGCGGAAAAGAGTTCGTCTATGACCACGTGATGCGTTCCAAAGTGGTGACCTTCAAAAAAGACACCGACACGAGGAAAAACATCAAAATCGACGCCCAGAAAAGGTCGTTAAAAGCCATCCTGCTGCTGTTCATAGAACCTTATACCGACGAAGCCTGAGATTCAGAAAAATACGTCTTCCCGGATCTGACGAAAGTCAGCGTCACGATCAACGGCTCGCCCAACATGCTTTACAACAACGGCGTCAAAGGCAAGGACATGTGGGAAGAGGCCCAACGCTTCTTCGTGAAGGGAAAAAAACAAGCACATGGACGCGACAAAGTTTTACACCGGAGATAATTTCGGGCTTCTGATTGACATGCGCTCCATGGCGGACCAAGAAATTCATGGAAGTGGCAAGCGCATTGTGAACAGTACAGACGGGGTCCAGCTGGAAATCGAGAGGAAAGCCGAAGGCTCAGGCAACGTGAACTGCCACGTATTTGTCATCATCGACTCCCAGTTCAACATTATGGACAGACAGCTGGAATCTGTACAGAACTGAATATAACATGGACCCAAGCAAGATTCCCTTCAACGCTCTCATCGTGGGGCCGACCAATTCAGGCAAATCGAGGTTCGTGGTGGACCAGCTCTATGGCCCTTTCCGCTTCAAGTTCAACCACATCGTGCTCATCTGCCCGACGTTCACGCACAACAAGACCTACCACCGGCTTGGCGAAAACAATCCAAGAATGGATGTGATTGTCTGCGAGCAGCACGACGTGGAAAGGTGGTTGCAGCTCGTGAGATGGCTTTTCATGGGCACCAACACGCTCAGAATCCTCGACGACTGCGCAGCCTCCAAAGACGTGAAAGGGCGCACTGGCAAGCTGGTGAATCTCGCCTTTTCTGCCCGCCATATGGGCATCAGCGTGTGGGTGCTGACCCAGAAGTTGACCAGCATAACATCTTCCTTCAGGGAGAACGTGGCGGCGATCGTTCTCTTTTACACCCCCTCGGCCAGGACCACGAAAGCCATATTCGAGGATTGCGCTGGCGAGCTCTCCCAGGATGAGTACAAAGGTCTGGTTTCAAAGCTGAAAGAGCGAAAGTTCTCTTATCTTGTGTTCTCGCTTCGCCACCCCTATGGGGTAAAGTTATTTGAATAAAAAAATGTAAGCTGCATATAGCCTTGCACAATGGCTGGAGAAGAGGCCGCGTTAGCAGACGTTATGAACCTTCTTCAAACCGAGCCCGAGCCGTCGAGTGGTCCCGCAGGTGGCCTTGTTCCAACCGCTCCCGGACCCGACATTCCTGCTCTTCGCGAGCAGCTGCCCGTGCTCGTGTCCACAGGCAAAGCCAAAGAGGCCATCGGGGTGCAATTTACCCACGAGCACGTGAAGCGCCTGAGCGACAAAGAGGTCGAGAAATTCGCCAAACGCTACGAGGCGTACGTGGGCTCGAAGACAACAGATAGCCTGATCGACAGCTTCATTTTTTTTGCAACCAAAGCGGTCGGAATGGTCGTAAACATCGAAGACATCGAGGCTTATCAAAGAGAACTCAGAAACGACTTCATCTTAAACATACAGCTCTCCAATCTGGCCGGCAACCTTTATTTGAAGTACGGCCGGTTTCTTGCTGTGGCCAACGTGGCGATGATCACCACAAAACATATTGATTATAGTCGGCAGTTGCCAGAGCAGAGCCATCCTTCTCGTGATGAAAACGGCTATCCGCTTGAGGGCGTTGATGAGGTACCCGGCTCAGCGACTGCAGAATAACTGGCCAGCATTCGTCAACAACTGCTGAGCGCTTGCCTACAAATTGTTAACAATTAAACTTTTTTCATTTGCTTATAATACGGTTCGCTTCAGAATGTCTGCCGAACAATCCGAAAGCGCACCTGCCGTCACGGCGCCTCAGGCCGAGACCAAGGCAGCACCTGCAGCCGATATCACACAGAAAACGACAATTCCGACTGCAACCACGCAGCGCATAAAAAGCCCCAAGCGTGTGGCCGCTGGAAAAATGGTTGCCGAAAGAATGCGGCTGGCCCGGGAAGAACAGAAGAAAGCGGCCGAGGCTTATCACGCGGAAAAAAAGGAAGCGAAAGCCGCCACAGCGGCGGTCCCTGAGCCAGCCCCGACTACAGAAGGTGAAAGCCCAAAGAGCGGCTGGCCCAGCACCAACCAATGGCTTACTATTGGCAGCATAGGCGTCTCAATGCTCGGGTTCTATTACACACGTGAAGAGCTCAAGGCAATGGCCAAGTCCGCGTTCGACAAATTCAAGTCCATGTTCGGCACATTCAAAACGCCGGAGCTCGCGTCGCAGCCCGCGCCTGAGCCAGAACCTGCTCGCGCAACACGGCCAAATACATTTTAAAAAATGATTTAAACTTTTGCGTGTAATGTACATCACGATGTCTGACATTGCTCATACTCTCATCAATGCAGCCGCAATTGGCGGAATTTCGATATTATGGTTCGAATTTACTGCAAAAGCTTGCAAAAAGGTGAAGCAACTTACCAGCGAAATGTTTGCTGATAAGGGTGCAGAAGAAAGAAAAAGACAAAGAGAAATAGACCAAGAAGTAAGAAGAAGACTATCAGAAATAAGAAGAGAAGAAGAAGCCGCGGGGGGAGGAAGATTAAATACACACAGTTTGGAGAAAAGTTTTTAAAAATATACTCAGATGGAAGTCTACTGCGTGAAAGACCGGCGAGTAACGCCGAACGTCCGAGGAACGACAAAAATTGTTGCTACAAAGAACAACAGGCGACTGCTAAAAGTGAAGTGCGCTGTGTGCGGAATCACCAAAACAAAGCTTTTGCCTGGAATTCCCAGAAAGAAGAATTAATTTTGGTTTGAACTTTCGTTCTTCACTTATATCGAGCACCATGTCCGACAACAAGCTTGTCAAGATCGTCATTGAAGCCGCAACTCTCACGGGATTAGCCGCGGGCATCGGCTGGGTCGTAAAAAAGGTTGTGAAAGAGAATTTCACTTCCGATCCCAGCAGCAGCCCGATGAATTACGTGAAGTTCACCGCCGTCATGTCTGGCAGCATTTGGCTCAAAAGTTACCTCGAGGACCAGAAAATCCTCCCCATGAACGTTTGAAATTTTTCGTTTTGAATAAAAAAGTCATATTATCGCGCAATGGCAAGCATTGCAAGAGTTGACGTTCACGAGGTTGTTGAGAGATCCGCGAGAGAAGATGGAAAGAGCTACGACGAAGCACTCAATGAGTTTCTTGCGCGTTTCGAGCGCTCACTTCTCAACTTCGGCTGGATCGAGGAAAACGTGAATTAAAAAGAAGCTGCGGTGTTTTTGAAAGATTGTCAACAGCGAGCCGCCGAGGCGTATCAAAACGCCAAAGAAAAATACAAGAACGAACCCGAAGGCCTTCTCGACTGGATTGCAAACAACTTGGTACCATTTGAGGAAACAGGAATGAGTTGTGATTTGAAAAAAGATTCCGTTAATATATAACCATGGCGAGCATCGCGATCATGATTGGCGGGGCCGTGTTGAACGCCACGGCTTTTATCGGCGGCAATTATCTGGCGAGGGCACTTGGCGGGGGCGACAAAGCTGCGCTTGCAGAAAAGAAGCGCCACGACAAAGCTCTCGAAGTTTATCAAGCTGTTTACGCCAAATACGAGCAAGACCGAACACAACTTCTCGACTGGATCGCGACCAGCGCCCAAGAAAAGGAGCAGGCCAAGCAGAACTTCACCAACATTGACTATGCCTTCAAACTCTACAACCAGGTGCATCCTGACGAACACATGGTGCCCCCCAAGGAGCCCAAGTTCTCAGATTTCTATCAGCCAAGCGAGCAGCAGAAAAAGGGTGAAATCGTGGGCGCTGGGGCGCTCGCTCTGACCTACGCGGCCTTCGAGTACCTTTAAATTTTCGGCGCTCTCTGGGCAGAATATTTCTTTCGTGTTGAAGAAAACAAAGATCATTGTATACCATGGACTCTTTGCAGAAGTCTTGTTACGCTTCCATATTGGAAGCAAACCCAAAAGCAAATGAACTTTGGCTTTTCGAAAATTTCGAAAATTTCAAAGAAACTTGGGAGGGTTTGCAAAAATTATTGGAATTGCCTGAGTTTAATCAACTTTTTGTGAAATGCGCTCCAAAATCAATGGAGTAAATTTCGGAAAACAAGATTGTCAAAGGCAAAGAAATTGAGCTGTTGGAAAATTGTATGGATCATTGCGCGGATAAAATTTACGCGGATGAAATGTTAAGCTTCTTAAAACAAGCCATGGGAAAGTTGGAAGAAAAAACAGCTGCAGATTGTTAGACTTTCAGCTCTCGGTGTGGTTCCTTTAAACCTTTTTACGCCTTACTTATATGGACGCCAAACTCGCGAAGATTTACTACAGCCCCAGGGGCTACTGGAAAGGAATCGCCGCGATCAAAAAATTAGCCGAGACCGCCAAGGTACCTGAAGAAGCCGCAAAAAAGTGGCTCATCAGGCAAGCGCTCTGGCAGATATTTCTCCCCGTGCCGAAGTGGATTCCTCGGCCGAAATTCGACGTTCCCACACCCAACAAGGTCCACCAGGCGGACCTTCTTTTTCTGCCGCACGACAAGTTCCCTCGCGGCCGCAAAGTTTTCAAATCACGCTGACCGTTGTTGACGTGGCCAACCGCTACAAAGAGGCCGAACCCCTGACTTCGAAAAATTCTGATGAGGTCGCCCTGGCCTTTCAGAAGATTTACAAGCGCTCGCCTCTGGAATGGCCTGAAATGCTGCAGGTTGACCCCGGGCGCGAATTCATGGGCGCTGTCACGAAACAGATGGAAAAGCACAAAACATATATCCGGCGCGGGCGCGTTGACATTCACCGCAACCAGGCCATTGTCGAACGTTTCAACCGCACCCTGGCGGAGCGCTTGTTCGGCCACCAGTACGCCGTGGAAATGCTTCTCCCTGAGGGCAAGCGGTCCACCGCCTGGGTGAAAAGACTTCCTGAAGTTGTCTCGGCTTTGAACAACGAGGTCACAAGCCTTCTCGGCAAGAAACCCGCTGTCGCCATCAAAGAAAAAGCCGTTTATTCAAGGCCGTCGACACCTTACACGAGGCCTGTTGGGAAACGCGAAAAAATCCTCCCCCCTCTTGTCCAAGTTCGTTATCTCTACCAGCCCGGCGAGCTCGAAGGGGGCGTGAAAAGAGCGACGGATCCAATCTGGTCTTTGAAAGTTTTCGGCATTGAAAGGTCTTTTTCCAAACCGGATCACCCCGTTCTCTACTATCTGCGCGACGGTCCCAAGCGCGGCTTCGTGCGTGAAGAGCTGCTGGTTGTCCCTCCGAACACACAGTTACCCCCAGAGCAACTTTGAAACTTCGGCTTCCAACCCTCTAAGTTCATCATCTGTTAATGTTGACAATATATCCATGCAGGTGTATCCGTAAGCTTTGGTATGGATACCGTCGTCACCTATCCATCGCTTTGAATCAAATGGCGAAAGCGAAATTTTGTTAAGATGCATACCGTAGATCTCGTGTCCCTCGCTCCGAAGAATATTCATTCCATGCCATTGCTGCTTCACACCGAAAAGCGTTTCCTTGTACTGTTCATGCGTTATTTGTTTCTTGACAACGTTCTTTTTCACGCCCTTCGCTTTTTTGATATTTTTTTCGTCTGCCTTCAAGATGGAGTACATTTTCGGTCTTAGACTAACGTACTCTGCGATGGGGGTTCCCGCACATTCGTCTTTCATTTTGCCCAAGACCTTTTTTGTTTTTGTTTGAGTGGAGAGGATGCTCCTTCGGGTAGTCGCTCGTGTTGTAAAGGTCCATGCTGTTTTTCATGTCTTCGTAGACGTCTTCTGTTTCGATGAGAATCAGAAGGCTGTCGGTATCCGTATATAGCAGCTCGCACTTTGATCCGTACTTCTTTTTCAGCACGTTGTAAAAGAAGTTGTACATCAGGATCTTGCTGTTGTCAAGGATCGTCATCCCCGCGTAGACCGGCTTGTTGAGAAGCAGCCTGCTTTTTCGCATGTCTATCCCCGCCATGTCGTTTGAGAATAAAACGTGCCTTGAGTACAAAGGGCTGGCGATCAATTTCCTTATTTTGCCCGCCTCGTTGCTGTGCACTATTCTTATGTCAACGCGGTTGCGCAGGTTTTCCATGGTTTTGCCGAAAACGGAGTTGTTCATGAGCTGGTAAAAGTTCTTTTCGAAGTCGCTCTTCGCTTTTTTCCTGAACTGTGTGTTCATCCGGATGTACGGTTCCATCCAGCGTTCTTGTTCGAACTCAAGCACCCTGTGCACACGCTTCAGTTTCATTCCCTGCTTCAGATAAAACTGCAAGTTCCTGTAATGCACTACGTAGTTCTTTTTGTCTTGAAGCGTCAGCAGCAGCTTCTTGCTGTCCGGGGGTTTCAGGTCCAGGTCTTTCATCAGCCCCTTTTGGTAGTCAGACATCCACTCCTTTTTTACAGCCTTTTTCTCCGGCGCCAGGGGATAGCTGTTGTGATCCTCGTGAAGTTCTGGCGGGTATTCGAGCTCCACCTCGAGAATGCACCCCTTCTTCGCGTTTTCTTTCATCCCAAGAATCTCCTCCTCTGTGGGCAACTCGCGTTTCCACTTGAAACCTCTTATCGGCAAAGGCAAGCTCATCGCCCATCCGTAAAGATTGTTTGCGTCGAGATAGAGGAGGTATTGTTTTTGGCTTGCTGGGGTCATAGCCCGGTACCTGCGGGTTGTTTGCCTTGGCGTACCTGTTGCTCACCATGGAGATTCCATCCCGCATCCCCCTTTCCATGAAGAGGTGCATTTCGTAGTCTGTGAAGAGCTCAAGCTCGACCCCCGTCTTTTTCAAGAGCGCGTCCCAGGAGAGGCCTGGCGACGTGAAATAGTGCGCCGGATCCAGCCCGTACTGATCAAGGCACAGTTTTCGGAAGTTCTGAAACACATCCGCCAGCAGCGCGACGTCAGTTTTCACGTAAAGATCGTGGTAATCGCCCAGCGTTTTGCATCCAAAAGCCTCCCAGACGGCCTGCGCGTGCGCGTACTCTTCGTCTGTTATGTGCTCGTCGTTCAGCTTGCTGTGAAACTTCTCTTCGTCCGGAAGCCTTGTCTCGCTGAATCTTTCCCTTGAGTCCATTTACTCGTAAGGATAGATCCCATTTTTGTAAAGCAGGTCGCTGCCTTTCGAAATCGTTGATGTTATTTTCAAAGCCTCTCGGTGTCGCTCTTACAAGTGAATCAAGGCTCCCTTGCAAAAAGTTCAAGCTGTCGATGAAACGAAGATTACCGACCGAGAATGTGATATATTTCTCCATGTTGTTGGGACACATTTGACCTCTTTCTCCAGCCTCGACATCGCTTGCATCAAGTGGTGCACGTCGTAGCCCCTCAGGTTATGGAATACGACTGGTATTGGGTCAGTCTTCGGGTTAATTCGCAGTTTCTTGTTGCATTCGGCGTGCGCGGCTCCGCGGTACCTGCCCGTTATGTGGCAATGGTCCTTTACCGCGTCTCTGAAGTTTTTCTGAAGGGCTTCCACAGTACTTACAGTTTTCCTGTGATTCTGCTTTTAACTTGTCGTTTTCATCTTCCAGCCTTTTCAACCTTTGAAATCCCCACTTCTCCTTCTCTTTCTGTGCCATGTAGAAACATTTTTTGTGGCCTTGCCCCCAATAACCCCATTTTTCTCTTACGCCTTCTTCATCCGGTTCTTCTTCAATGTTCCAGACGGGCAAAGAATCCATGAATTCGTCTTTTATCAGAGCTTTGTTGCAAACGTGGCAATCGACCGCTTTCTTGAAGTCTTCCCAGTCCTTCCACGCCATTTCAATCGGCTTTGGTGTGGCCAAACTCTCTCTTATTTTCTCATCCTCCTGCATAATGGCACTTAAAAACTCCCCAACCGCGTTTTCACCCCTGTAAGTGTTGGAACCTACCACTTCACCATCACTTCTCACAACAAGGTAAGAATAACCGCATGCCTCGTGCCTTTCGGTCTTCTCTGTGTAGCTTGTTTGCGTTCTCTCACGCTCACAGCCATGAATCTTTCTGACAAGAGCCTCAAAGTCCGCGTAAATAGCGAAAGGCGCCTTCATCTGTTTTTTGAAGTTTTGGAAGGAAAGGATGTTTTCCCCCTCTTCTGGCATCACGATCCTTGTCGGCCTGCCATTCACACCGTTGCGATATTTTTTGTGATCCACCAGCAAGTCTGCTCTTGAGAAACCGGTCAAGCACAGCATGCAAAAGTGTTTTGCATTGCTGTTCTTGGTCTGATCGAACAGCAATGCGCTTTCTCTTTTTACGTAACAATAGTGCTGGATTTCCCCTGACTCGATTAACATAATGTTTATCCGCGGCACATCCGCTTGTTTTTGGCTTAACTGGTGCACGATCACACAATCGTTTTCCCAGCCAAATACGTTAATTGCGAGTTTCGGGTTTTGTGCCTCGAGCTTTTCTATCTGTTTTACCGGTGTGGGGAAATCGATGCCTACGTAGTTGATACCGTCATTGACCGGATATTTGCTTGGTCTTTGCGGGTTCTTTCCATCTTTTGGAGGGAATAAAGCGGCTCTGAGTGCCCACTTCAAACATTCGTTGTCTTTGTTTTGCACGTTGATTATTGCCTTCTTTTTCGCCAGTTTGGCTGGAAGAGGCAAATAGGTCCCTCCGCGAAGCGGCTGGTAGCGCGCAACATTCACGTACGCGATTTGTATCCTCTCAACCGCCCATCCCGATCCCAATTCGGTCCAGTGTTCTATTTCTCCTTTTGCGTTTTCAATGAATTCATCAAATTTTTGTTTTATCAGGTCCTCATCATTCCTTTTGAAAACGTGCGGTTCGTCGTCTTTGAAATAATGCTCCATGAATTGCGTTTCACCGTTTCTTTCTATTGAGAACTTTACTTGTAACCCGAAACTTACTTTTACGCTATTTAACCCAAGGGTTTCTTGTTCGACCAAATCGGTGATCTTTTCTTTGTTTTCTCTTGCGAACTTCAAAAGATCTTTATTGTTCGGGTTACTTTCGGATATCGCCATTCTCCACACACGGAGCCATTCTTGGAAATTGTTTTGAGATATTTGGAACCCGTCGTACAATGCGGTAAGATCTGGGTTCAACAGCTCGGGAAGGTTCGTTCTTTCCTCCCTCGGTATTTGGCCGTAGAACATCTGCAGAACATCGGACGAGTATCTTGCGGCAGCCATGACGGCGTATACACTGAGCATGCACTTCTCCAATAGGAAAATTTTTATGGCACATATTTGAATATACAAGTGAAGGGCACTCTGCGCATATTAATTACAGACGTTGCAGCTTCGCTGGACCCGCTTTTTTGCTGTGCTGTGCGCCACACACGCATTTCTGGCACAGCACACACACGCAGCTCTGGCAGAGCACACACACACATATAATGAGGGTTCTGGTCACAAGCGAACACAACACAGTGCAAGCACAACGCAACTCCGAATCTTCAGATGAGGAGTTGCGTTGTGCTTGCACTGTGTTGTGTGAGTGCTGTGCCAGAACCCTCATTATATATGTGTGTTACAGACATTGCTTATTTCACGTGCATGTCTTGCTTTTGCGATGTTTGCTGGACACTTCTCGGAACTGAGTAAGTTTATCATTCTCGGGAAACAATTGGGTGATCATAGCATGAGACCCAAGCTTATTTTCCAGACGTGGGTGTTTCGGTGCGCCCGCGATCCTCTGTACATGCTGACCGAATCTTTCCCAAACCCCGTAGATTTTCTGTTCTAGTCCCCGCCCCAGATGAACGCGTTTTCAAAGTTAAAAATGTTCACCTGACAAACAAGATAAATCATTGTGGGTAAGATAACTTGTTTTAGCTCTAATTTAATGTGAGAGTCCACTGTCTGTGACAGTTGTTAAATCATTACATTTGTTTCTTCCGAAAGCTTCAATTCAAGATCTTTAAACTGTTTTCTGTCAGTTTGTATTTGGGCGTGCAGGATGTTCATTTGATGTTATGTTGCTTACGGCCTGGTTCAAGCGTCGTGCTTTCATCATGGAGAACTCCATTGATGAATTAAGTTCAGCTTTGCATGACTGTGGATTCTAACCCATGACCTCCCAGATACCGGTCGTGCGCTCTAACCACTGAGTAACGGACAGACTCTTGGTGAGCTAGGCCATTTCACTAAACGATGGCGACTCTGAGTACATTTATCCATACTTGTTGACGGACGAAAACCGTAAAAAACGTACAGAAAAGTTCTGTAAACTTAGTCAAACCTTCACACAATGTGTTAGTATACGAACGAATGTCGCAAAAATACGTCTGTGGTTGGTTTTTCTGACTGTGTTTAGTTCTCAGCGTATTGTGGTAAAATGTAGAGCCGCCATATTTTTACTACAGTGAACTGAATTCAATATGACGATAGCGCGGTGTTTCAACCAAGCCTAACATTGTGCATTTGCTAGCCTTAAAGCATCTTTTCATTTTGCACTTTGTCCTGAAAATGAAGGCCTGTACCTTGCTAAAGTTTGTGATTTAAAGCTAAGGAAATGGCAAAGAGAATATTTCATTTAATACATAATCTTTGACGTTTCAATGTCATCGTCGCTTATTCCTCAAGCCAATGTTTTACAAACAGGAAGAATGGTTAATAAATGCCTGTGTGAATTAACGATGAACCGAGGATAAATAACTCGCAAAAAAAATTGGGACGTTCAAATTTCGGACGTTTAATTTCGGACACTTGCCTGAAACATAGCTAACGTAAATTTATGCCTACAAAACACGTTTAAGACTGAAACAACATCTGCGAAAATGATATTTTTACTGCACCCTGAAGGTTTTACAGATACATCGACGGGAAAATAAGAAAAATTCTATCTAAGTCGATTAGTATCTGAAGCAGTGTCTCAATTAGAGTTCTCTCCATAAAGGAAACTAGCTGCTTTGAAATTAAAATCATCCGAAAATTTTTGCACGTAATGTAGGTGAAAACTGTAATAATGAAAGGTCTGGTGAAAAAAAGAAAGTGATGGTCACTTTGCGATTCATTAACACAGTAGCAACATTAAACAAAATGTTTTCAATGGATGTAGAGTTTATTATATTGGATCGTTGCTAATTTGTAACTACGTTTTGCACAGGTAATTAGACCGTTATCTGCTAAAGTTGTAAGTACTAGACTTGATGGTCAAGAGTACATTGAGACTTTGTCAAAGATTATGTCGTCTGTCGCCAAGGAAAAATTGTCATTGTGAATTTTAGAAATTGAACACGAGTGGATGTTTGAGAAAACGCAAATGCTGTGGAAACACGAGGCGTGGACGAGTGTTGGTACAGCTCTTTCGAGTTCCGTCATGAATGTTTCATTAGTCAGTGAAAACTAGGAAAGGAAGCTTGTACTTTCTTTCATGAAATGAACTTTAGTAGTTTTTCAAAGAATATTAGTGAAAGTGTTAAGTTGACTTGCTTATATCATAAATAATTTTTGTTTAGATTTTGTCGGAGTAACTGCAGTGAAATACCGGTTAAGCTATTGCAATCAAGGATGCTGTTCCTACTAATTCTAGTGGTAACGTCACTGAAAACAACATCGTCAACGTCAGTTTAAAGATGTCTGTCTCGTCGAACCATTCTTGACCATAGATTAAAGTTTCTAATTCATAGTTATTTGTAGATTTGACTTTCTTAATTGCATGCCTGTGCGACCATTTATAAATATGTTAGAAACATATTTTTGTGTATTTATAAATTCAACAATAAGGAAAAGAGAAAATGAATGTACAGTTGTTTTATAGCTCTTTGGCAAGGTTACCTTTCAAAAATTAGCTAGCCGTATGAATATTTTGCAAAAGAGGTATGTAGACACCTTTGCAGAATAATTTACTTTCAATCAAACGCAATAAAGAGTTTTGTCTAACCCGCGGAAGAGTTTATCTTGTGTTTGTTGTCCACAGTGAAGGGGCGTCTGGGACGAGCGCACGGCAAAATAAGAATGAAAAGTATTGGGACGGGTGAAGCCGTGTGTCTCGAAAAGATGATTGATGTAGGAGCGAATCTTCGCTTTGTTGCTGCTAATGTTGAATATTGCATTACCACTTTGGGGTGGAAAAAAATCTAAAGACCATACGTATGGGAAGATTATGATGGAGGCTAAATAGAGGCTCTATGGTTATACACTCTTTTTTGTTACAATACATTTTATAAGAATAATGAGGTTGAAATTTGCGAAATTTTAAGAATATTTTAAGAATAAACTCGAGACTGAGATTTTGAAAAGAACATCATTTCTTGTGTTGAAAATTAATAAATACAATTCAATTACAGATATATTTTACCTAAACCGTATAAAATTCTCTCCTTCCCGAAACAGCAAAAGCAGCCAAACAACAACAAAACCAGCACCAGCTGCGTGGGTGTCTCGAAAACTCAGACCTCAGACCCTTGAAAAACCGAGACCATCCGGTGTCTCGAAAACTCAGACCCTTGAAAAAATTTCAGACCTCATAACTTTTAAAACATATACGAACGCAATTCAGTCTCCTGTTGCGACTCGACAGGTCTACCTGTTTATACTTTTCGTTACAAAAAATTATGATCAGAATGAAAGATAGAAGTCGCAAGACAGATATTTCATCGCTTCAAGGGAACTAAGCTCTATTACCAACCGCTGTGATCGGGAAAGGAGCCCGCGCTCTTCCCCCGAGGAACGTAGACCAGACACGAGAGAGCGGCGCAAATCGAGCCTACCTTGCACCTCGTTGGCAAAAAGATCGAGACATGAAGTACAGGGTTTGATGTTCAAGAGGCAGAGGAACAGTACCACGACTCCAAGGGCATCCAACACGAATTGACTTGGACGAAGGAGAGAAGCTTGGGGACAAGGCAAAATTGCTTTGTCTTGTTACCATGCTCGCGCGTCGCGCCCCGTTTTTTATCTTGAACGGCTAAATACACGTTTACAAGAAGATTTCCGCCGATGTTGTTATCACTGCAACCAAGGTTGCTGGTGTTTCAGGTCTGGGAAAAGTAAGAGGTTTACATTTTGAAGACGTTAGCGGCACCCGATTTTCGGGAAAAAAAATCACTGGGACGTACTAAATAAATTACGCTATTTAAAACGGGAAAGTTGGATGTTAGCAAGAGTAATAGGATAACAGGTTGACGGGAAATAAAGCAAATGCTTGCACAAATTTTGAACTTCTTGATATTTGGTTGAAAAAAAAACGCGCTTTTGAATTGCTGACCATAAATTGTGAAAGCTGTATAATAAGACACAAACTTTTCAAAGCAAAGAAGATGTCAGGTAAGTGCACGGAGAGTTTTGTAAGTACAACTTGACATACTTGTATACGCTGTATGGGTATGTGGGGCACGTTTATTATGGGAGATTTTCACCATTTTGGTGTGAAATAGCCAGGGAATGTTTCTACAGGCTCGCCCGCAATTGAGTATGTTGTTTATATTTGAAGCAATAATTCTTCATTCATTAAGACTGGGAAATTATAAGCCCTTCTTAAATGGGAGTCCATGGCTGGTTACAGACGTGTATGACGTATAGATCTTAGCTAATTTTTGAGGGGTGAAGTAGGGGTGGCGGGTTGGGAGGGAAAATATACAAGGGTAGCGATCCATTAGTTCGATTACTCGGGGAGCAGTGAAAAAGCGTGGCACTTTTTCCCACTTTTCTCTCCCGTCGCTTTCCCAGAAGTTTCCAAGTAACCGAACGTCTGAAACAGATTTAAAAGAAGGCAACAAATTGATATCGAACTATCACTGTCAAATTGCTGCATAATAACCCAGCTGAAGTTCATCCAAGTGAATCCCAAGAACAGGGCGATAAAATGCTTTAAATGTAAACTCCATAGTAGCGGACACTATCTAAGAAAGAAAAGTGACTCGATTTATAATTTAGTTACAAAGAAATGATATAAACTGTTTTTGATTTTGGAAAGCTCTTTATTCTATACTCTACGAACTTGAAGATGTTCCAAACAAAACCCCTACGACTACTCCGTGTGTTTCAAGTCATTGCACCGTCTCCCGTGTCAGCAGCGCCTGACTGAGCTTTTCTCTTCCTCAGATTCCCTGAAAAAAAAATTATTTAGTTTCGACTGAGAAGATATATCAAACAACTGAGACAGTGGATCATCAAATTTCCAAAACCCTCGAATTTGGTGAAAAATACTTGCTGCAAGTCTTGTTGTCAATTCTCTTCTCAATGTTTGGAAATGTGATAAAATGTTCTCTCTCGTATGAAATATACTACTTCAAGAAACCGGAGATTCAAATTTATCATTTCTAAACGCTTTTGAAAGTTGCGTAGTGTCTCTGTACTTTATTGTTGTGGCGAAAGAAAATCTGTTCAATAAAGTTTTGAATCATTTTTTTGAGAAAAATTCACAGAAATTAAAAGACACTTGTATTATAACGCAAGGGTGAAATACATAACAAACAGAAGTTGGAATCCGGAGCAGAAGCTTGTGGGATAACACGCGATAGGAACCGAATGGAAGACCTTATATCCCCCGTAAACTGTTTTCGATCAATCGTTTAAAGTTCTGGTCAAACAGACTCGCAAGTAGATGCAAGTTGAAAACTTGAGTGTACTTGCAACTGTGTTTGGCGAGGCCTTGCGTGCACTTGCGTTGACTTGCGATGACTTGCGCTCATTTTGGTTGAGATCAAATTTGCCCGCAAGTCGACACAAGTGTTTCGCCGTTTGGCCACCCAACCCAAGTCAACGAAAGTTGTTTAACAACCTATTAGCCAATGAAATACAGGATTTTGGCCGCGCGGGACAAAGCCAGTAGGCTTGAAATGTTTCTGTTTTTGTTTTGTTTTGTTTTTTGTGCGACTTGCATGGCATTTCCGTGAAAACGTGCGAGTCCGTTTGGTCACCCAACAAACGAGTTCAACTTGCGGCTACGTGCGACTACTTGCGAGTCCATTTGGCTAGGGCTTAAGACCTGAACCAGGTTTCCATCTTGAAGTTGGCAGAACAGGCAAAGTCGCAACAGTTTGTAATTTGTGTATCTGAAAAGGGGCGCTTTTGAGATGACTTCGTAGTTATCTCATTTCCTATTTGCCAAAAATTAAAAGGTGATTTTGTCAACCAATAATGAACGTATAGCCTTTTGACGTGTCAGTTTCACCCACAAGCATGGAACTCCAAAGAAAAGAAAGGAAACTTGACGCTTTCCACTAACCGACCTTTTTTCACTACCTTGTCAAAATGTAAGCAAGCAGGATATTCCAATACTCCATAAACCGTGCACCCCCCCGCCACGTACTAATGCTCTTCGATCACACGAATATAATATGCCCCGCGATAGCTCAGTGCGCACGCAGACATGGTTAGTCCATTTCAACGGATGGATGCGGACAAAACGAGCATGGAATGGCGGGAAGATCTTTTGAGTAACAATGGAGTCTCGATCAAAGTTGCCCCGAAAAACCTGCAAAAAAAAAAAATAATAATAAAAATAAATAAATAAATAAATAAATAAATAAAAAAGATAGCAGCTGGATAAAATAATTTAACATAGTTGTTATAGAGTTTGCAAACGGTCTCCATCGAATCTCTATTCTTGTTTGTTGGAGGCATACTGCTAATTCTGTTTGACATCGAGTGGTAATTAATGTCAGCTAATGTCATATGCGGCAGGATTTATGGGATAACGGTATAACGGTTTGCTGAACACTGAAGAAGGATTATACACCCGAAACGTCTGTTTCTTCAAAGACTTTTATGACACTGTCTGATAAGTTGTTACAATATCAACCTATAAGCTATTTAGGCCGGATTTATGGCATGCAGACCTGACGTCATTCCTACAGATAATAGTGTGATTGTTGCTTAAAACTCGGTCGGGCCGGTGCCATATGTGCCGATTGAGTTTGTTGTTGTGTGAGATACTTTAATAACTGTCAGAGAAAACCCTTTACGCGATCTCGAATAGATAAATCTTCGTGGATCACTATCATCAACAGAGCTCATCTAGTTTATGTTAAGATCTTTTGAAGATCTGAAATAGACAGTTTGTTTGTGGAGTTACTGCTTTGCAAAGTGTAGAGGAATGAAGGTCGTTAGCCAAGATGTAAGTGTGCACTGAATATTACTGAATATTCGCGGCACATGTCATAATAGCTAAGGAAATTTGCTTTAGTTTTGCTGCATCACAGTCATATTATGTCTTACTCTAGATTTAGCAATTTTTCAGTATCAAATTTTGTCCTTTAACGGTGTACTTTTCCGTACCAAAGAAAATATTTGAAACAGGTTTCGGTACGGACAGTGCCAACAGATTTATCTATTCGAGATCGCGTAAAGGGTTTTCTCTGACAGTTATTAAAGTATCTCACATTTTTAAACACGTCTAGTCGTTGCTTTGATTGGCTTGTCACAACAATGCTCCGTTGGCGGCCTGGACAAAAATCTTCCCAGGGAACCGTGGAGCAAAGTACCTGGCTTGTCGAGAACTGTGCGCTCCCTTTCCCTGGTCAGGGTCAATTTGTTAGCCCGGCACTCTGCTCGGGTTTCGAATGTGTCCTCGAATGCTGCCGGCAGCATGATCACTGATTCCGGATGGTTAGCTTTCTTCGATTCAGAGCTTTGTATCGTGCGCTGTGGAGATGAATTTGGCTTGGAATTTAACTGCAAGGGAGCGCTTAAACCTGTACTATGATTCTGCGGAGGAACTGGGGCGGCTGGCGGGATTTCAGTGTTTTTTTTTTCGCTTCGAGCGGGGGTCAGTCCAGAATCGAGTGTGTAGCCTTTACTCTTTCTTAGTAGAGGAAAACTATTAAGCGATAACTTGCTTAAAAGGCTTCGGATCGAGCTGAGAAGCGAGATGACAATAGAAAAGACAACAAGGCATTGAGGTGAGTCATTTTTATTGCAAAAATACCAAAATTTCAGCTATAATGTCGATTACCGTTTTTCCCCGTACAAACCTTTATAAATTCAAACCGTTGTAACACAACACCACCACATACTGCAAGGCAAAGGTCACGTTTCGCGTAACCAAACTCGATCGTTATGTAATAGTAGATGTCGGCGGTAACCGTGTCACGTTTCGCGCGCTGGAAGTTCGCATAAAGATCACAAAAAAAAAAATTCTCGCATTGTGAGCTTGGGCCGCCTGTGCAAAAACCAACACTCCAGAGTCCAATTCGATTAGGATAGTGGACCTGCATGAAAGCCAGCAAAGGCTGATGTGGCTTCCTCTGTAAATAATTATTGCTGCCGATAGGCAGCGTTCATATTCTTGAAGGTATCTGAGAAGTTTCGTTGGTTCGTTGGTTCGTTCTATCGGATCGTGAATTAGCCTATCAGCAATGCCCTTTGAAATACGAGGCAGCCAATGAGCAGTTCGCTTATAATCGATGAAATTCACATGTGCTCGATCAGCCGTTTTGACGTCTTTCGCGTTTCACAAGAAGGTGAGTTTTGCAATTTTTTTGTTCTCTTTGATCGATTTTTTTCGATCTCTTTTGATGAATTCTATTCGAAGAAGCATTCATCAAGGTTATGAAGCTTTCGGTGAGCATTCTTGAGGCCGACAGTGTGCATTTGTTTCACTTGCAGCTTTGCTTTTTCTCGCCTTGGGATACAGACACTAGAATCGAGGTTTACCCTGTTTACAGGTGAGTTGCTAATCTGTTATGATTACTTCTATTCGAGGAAGCATTCATCAAGGTCATGAAGCTTTCAGTGAGCATTCTCGAGGCCGACAGTGTGCATTTATGTCACTTTCAGCTTTGCTTTTCAATCGATCGCATTCGGTCGATTCTTGGACGCAAGCAGATATCGATGCTATCTTATTTCATGGAGATCGCATGTATTTACATGCTCTAACTAATGAAATGGTACCTGATACTGACACTCTTTCAATAAACGAGTTGCCGAAGGTGGCAACCTCGCAGACCAATGTCGAGTACTGTTTAAACTACAGTAAATTTTATCAGGGGCGCATTGATCGCTCATTTTGTGGAGACGGGCCATTTTGCTCACTGAGGCAGGTTTTGATTAATGCATTTTCAGATAGTCCAAATGCAATGTTAGTTCTTGATGGTTATGTCATGGCTGTTATAAAAAAATCAGATTCATTTTATCTGTTTGATTCACATGCAAGGAATTGCCTGGGAATGCCCGATGAAAATGGTACTGCTATTGTTTTAAAGTTTACTGAGCTAG
Organism: Orbicella faveolata; assembly: GCF_042242905.1. NCBI lineage: Eukaryota > Metazoa > Cnidaria > Anthozoa > Scleractinia > Merulinidae > Orbicella > Orbicella faveolata. The sequence goes on along the minus strand of NW_028301576.1, from coordinate 16,975,507 downwards.
ATGAATTTCAAAATCATCTTGAAACTTTAGCATGTTGTCTGAATGTAAGCTTATTTGAGATTGCATCTGTCCATGTTAATGCTAATGTCGATGTAGCTCGATGACAACTCAGACATTATTACTTGTAGTAATTGTAATATGCAACAGATGAAAGACTTTTGTCCCAGTCAGTATTATGCTCAAGTATTTTTCCTAACCACACCAAAGAAGGAAAAGTTGTCTCTTACACTTTTTAACAAAGTCATCTCGCAATTGTTTAACACAGAGGGTCTGACTGATCCTTCTAAGCATGACTTCGTTAAACTGTTACTGGCCTTAAACAACATTGTAGTTACCTACAATAAGCGTACCAAAGCAGTAACCCAAATTGTCCGACCAAATATATAGTCAATTTCCATCTTGACAAGCTATAGTTGACCTATACATGATTAGGCCCTTTGTTCATTACATGTTGCGTTAGGCAGTGTCACTCATCCTTCTAAAGATCAACACCAAGCTGTTACTAGCCTTGAAAAAAACATTGTATTTACCTACAATAAGAAAGTAACTTAAACTGTCAGACCAAATATATAGTCCTGATTAGTTCACCTATAGACGATAAGGCCCGTTGTTCATTGCATATTGACCTATACAAAACAGTACAGTTCACCTATACAAAACAACACTGTTCATTACATGTTGCGTTGAAATAAACGAATATGTTCCTTTTTACTCTTACAAGCATTTATAGGTTCAAAGTACATGTGACCATGTTGTTTAAGAAATAAAATAAGTTATATTTTTGTTGCAGTTCCCATTGTCATATTGACATACAAACACGCTACTAACGGCAGCACTCACTTCTCATTGAGAACTCCTAGTTGTAATTTATTTATGCTACAGGTTTGTAACGGTGCACGTAGGTTGTCCTTGTATACGGACGGAAACTGGCGAACTCTCAATGCTTCGATAATGAGGTACTACGACGACACTTAGTAGCACATAAGCGATGAATTGAAAGCCAAAATCAGTTGGTTACCTTCTTTCTACCCCACACTGTGTACTGAACCCAGAAAGAACCTGCAAGGCTGTAAGACAGGGAATAACTGGTTATCTAATTGGAACTATCTTGTCTTCCTTGTGTTGCCACTTTGGTAACGGTCGTGGGAGTTCCAAGATCAAGCTGCAGCCATTGGTTGACGTTATTCACCTTGGCACACCAGGCGCCTACTTTACCTGAAGCGGCTACAAGGTTCAAACGGGCGAGATTTGCAGCGTGGTTGCTGTTAGCAATAGATGACGCCGTCATGGCACTGTCTTGAATGCGGCCATCTTCAATTCCAATTGGCATAGAGCAATGAGAGCCTAAACAAAAATGTAATTGTCATAAGCAAAAGGGCGCAGTAACTGGCAATCCAATCCTGGCAATGTTTTTTCCGCAGTCCAAATATATGGTATTTCACATATCACTTGCTTGCTTCGATCCAGAAATTGTGTAAATAAGATCGTCTCTTGCATCTAAAAGAGAAGACTTCTTTCTTATTCTCCGAGCGAGGTTAAGGCATCATTTGGTTCTGGAAAGTTGGAGACAGATGGACGATAAGTATTCATTGGATGACGTTTGTCGTGTTATCCAGAATAATCAAGGAGAGGTAAGTGTATTCAGCCGAGGACAAAGGCTGAGGTTGGTAACAGGCTGAGGCTGATACCAAGAATTTGATTGTTCTGGATATCATGAAAAACTGAATTCAATAACTGCTTCACTATATATAGCAGCAAAGAACTTAGATCATAATTTGCATTAATTAAGTTGTGAACGTTAACAATAAATGGAGCTTTTCATCCTTTGCTAAAATCATGTCTTTCCCTTACTTATCGTGCTTATTTCGATCATTTTCGTTTTCAGATATCTTTTAATACTCCCTGGGCCTCTTCTGTGGATTTTTGCGCGTTTTACACGTCGCCATCGGCCAACATTATCTGACAGGTACTGAATAACCTCTTAGCTTTGCTACCGCCCTCCAAGGGTGACAAAATATCTGGAATTAATAAATAATCAGCAGCTGACAAAATAGAGTTGATGAATTCAATGTCTAATAATGAAAATCACTATTACCAGATTACTAGAGGCCGTCCAACACTATAAGTTATTGTTGGTTCTTCTTATATAAAGAATTAAAAAACCACTTATAATATGCGGCAATCTCGAAAAATTTAGTCGTGAATTTTCCGAGTTTTGTGTCCTGGAATTCTGATAATAATCGCAGTATCTTGTTCCACACCATCGCAGAATCCCCCCTCCCCCCCCCCCCCCCCCGCCCACAAATCTCAAAGGCAGAAGTCCTTCCAATAAGAAACCTTTCCTTATATCTCCCTCCGTTATCCAAATACAACCCAACGGATTTACCTCCAAAGGAATTGCTGGATTTGGGCTAGACTGGCAATAAGCCCGTTTCTCGAAAGTCACGAAAACTTTTCGGGCCCGCAAAGCCATTTTTAATTAAACTGTATCTAAAAACAGAGAGGTGTATGCACCCGAAACTTCTTGTATGAAGAGAACCTCTGTTCATATTAAGAACATGATAATAAAGCTGGTCTGTAATCATAAGGTTTGAGATTTTGTTACGGCTTTCCGGGTGCGCAAACATTTCGGGACCTTCGAGAAACGGGCCCCAGCCTGTTAATAAGTCGCTCACAAATAAGGCCATCACAAATGAGATTTTAATAAAAACTCACAATTTGACTATCTATTTATAAGATATATTTACCTTCTAGACACCCGTAACCTTCTGCTCTCAAGTAAAGAAACCCTGACCAAGTCTTGGGATGAAACCTAAGGTACTTGGCTTGAATTGGCGAGTGAGGAGAATGATAACTGTGTTATTGCGGTCTATGTTACCTCCAAACACCTGACATATTCATAACACTTCAATCAACTTAATTGCAGCCACATACACTTTTGTTTCTAGAGGAAATACCTTTGTCTGTTATATGAATAAAGCAGTGAAAAATAGTTATCTAAAGTCACTTTCCAATTAGCTTATTTGTGTTCGCCAGCGTGTAATGCAGAGAGCAGCCTGTGCAAAATACGTAACCTTTTTCATAACTTAACTAAGTCGAGTCTGGCTTGTTAGGATTACTGCTACCATTTCGAGTCTGGTTTTCTTCCTTACCCGGATGGTTATCAAGTTTACAAACGAAAGAGAAAAATGAAAAGCTGGATAAGAAAAAGAGGGATCATGGTAAAACAAGTTCTATACCTTTGGTATCCTTCAGGTTCCGTCTAAAGACTAAAATTAAACCAATTTAGATCAGCTGTTAGGTGTACATGTACCTTAATATGACCATCAACGAGTCGGTACCAGGCCCAATGCGATCCATTCACGCCGTGGGACAAACTGTAACTTGTTACCCACTGGTCAGCGTCATTCCTTCCCTGAGTCGCCACTTTGGTGTTGTTTCCCCCGCCCCCCCCAAATATACCTGCAGCCATTTGTTTGTGTTGCTAGAGCGTGGGTACTAGACCCCGGCCTTATCTCCGACTGAGATTCGGTTTAGCCGGGATAAACGAGCAGTATAATTATCGCCATGAATGGTCGATGCTGAAAATGCGTTGTCGGGAAGATGGCCACTCTCCATTCCCAGAGGAAGGAAACAGCTACGAGCTGTGAACAGCAGTTACATAAAGATAATTCAGAAGACATAAGGGAATAGTTTCTAAAACGGATAATAAGTAACATTATTATACATTGAACTCACTATCTCTTTTCTGATTGGCCGAAAGCGTACAGTGAATTTTCGAAATCAGCGCCTGTGACGTCATAACTGCAGATTATACAATAGTCATGTCAAGGACACTCAAGGTCACGGGTAATCATGTCATGTTTGACCGCGGTGCATGATTTCTAAGGGTAATCATGTCAAGTTCGCGCGCTTTGTGTTGCTTGCCGTCAGTGAAGAAGTAAAAACATGACTTCCATTTTTTCCCTTTCAATGTATAATAAAACAATTATTGGATGAGGTTTTTGTGATATCCAGAATAATCAAGGTCTCGGTAACCCCTACCTCGACCTTGATTATTCTGGATATCACAAAAACCTCATCCAATAATTGTTTATTATTAACCATTATTAATTTTTAATTCGGTGTGCCTGTAACAAAATTCGACCAGTTAGATTGCTCCATTGCCGGTCCAATATTCCGTAAGTGTTAGACCGGTCACTCTCCCGAATGATCCCGCAGGATTTCTGCGTTCACACAACGATTCCTTTTCTTTTTCCTCAACTCTCTTTCCCTTCTATTTTGTTTAGCATGAAACGTGAGCATATGCCTAGTCGGTTCCCAATCAGAGTTGTGCGCTTGATATTCAGTTTCCTTAGCATTTTCATCAGTGTAATAAATCACTTGTAAACGAACTAAACAGGTGGGACCGTACCGGGAGAAAATCGGCCACGGTCTCTTTTGTGCGCTGTGCTTGGTCCATACTGTCAAAACCGAGAGCCGACATTCTCCCAATACTATAGAATGGCTTTACATGAAATATAGTGACCCTCCACTGTAGAGATAGAAAGACAATCTGAAGAATACAAGACGTCAATCGTTTCAACTTCTCTGCAACCATAAATTTCTACTCGCATCGAGATGTGACCAGCCCAAGCTTTAGGATGAAACCGAATACTTCTGGCAAAAGCCCGAGTATCTGAATCAAATCCGATTGGTTTTCCTCGCACTATGCAGCTGCAGCATTACACAAATAATTCTAGAGTTCACGCTTTTTCATTAGGAATTCTACCGTCCTCCAACCCCGCAGGCATAAGACAGTTCTTCACTGGAGGAAGAAGAAATCGAAAGAAATCTTAAAAAGAAACAGAATAACTTGTGCAGGAGTAAATTGAGACCTTTTTAAGGGCTTTGAAAACATAAAATCAAACGACAATGAATATTTAATTTCATTTAACAGTAATTCAGTGCTTGTCGTCAGTTCCGAGACAAGGGAAATGAAGGCTCCTTATCAGCACTGAACTTACCTTTTCGGCAGCCATACAGTTCAACTCTCAGGCAAGGTACATTATGATTGTGGGTCTTTGAATGAAAGCGGATGAAACGAGCATCGATGTGGGGTCTAAGAGAAATGTGTGATTACAATGTTTCTGTCAGTGTTCCCAGCAAAGACCTGAAATTAATAGCAACCAATAGTTTAGCTCCATTAAATGCCAGACTTCGATACCTGGCCAACCACATTTGATACTGTCTATTCGTGATATGCCTTCCTAAAACTAGTCCCTCAGAGGGGCTTGCAACTGAACAACTGTGTAATGGATGGACAAGATAAAGTATCACTCTCCTTCGATCAACTGAAAACCTCAAAACTGATTGCTTTTTTTTTCTTTTCTGTACTGGACGAAATTGACAGCGTGAACTTGAAAGTAAGAGAAACACTCCATTAAGTATTAACTGCTTTGATCATTCTATTTTATCTAAGTGTACATTGAATTTCTAAGAATGCTGGTTTTGTTATTAAGGTTGTGTTCTGGACCTTACAACAGGAGTTTAAGAATATATGTGTGTGCTAACTTGAATACATGTAAGCACCGTCAAAGGGCTTCAACTTTTACTGGATGTCAGCCTCGGTTTTCTCGCCCAAGGGTGAATTTTTGTTTCCTCGTCGGCCCAGAAGTCTCAAAAGACGCCAAATGCAAGTCAAATATATAACATTTTGAGTTCTTGCTTTTTGGAAGTATTTGAACGCTTAACGCTTTGACTCCCGGAGCTTTATGCCAAAAACGCATTTTTGGAACATTCTGGACATTTTCAGCCTGGAAATGAGCCAAATTAGCTACACACTACTCAAAAATGTATTTGCAACATGACAGCATGCCTTTCTTTCCACCAACATCGCGTTTTAGGACATTTTTGCTCGGGCGCACTCAGAAATCAAAATTTCGTCTTCAGACTTTTCGGGTATTTTTAAAATTTTTTTCCGCCTTTCCTTTTTCTCCTTTTCTTATCTTTTTGCAGCAGTGATTGACCTTCTACTGGGCTTGCTTTCAGTTCAAAAATTCCAGAAAAAGCCTCATCGAGACGGGCAATTCTTACCATGGAGTAGCCAAGTGTAGTCGATGGAAATTTTGCTCCGAGTTTTTCACTCAAATTTCTCAGTATTTTCGTGCATATTTCAGGCTCCATTGACCTAATCACTCTGATCTGGGTATCATTGGAAAGATCTTTTTCTCCTGCAGAATGTGAGCATAGATGATGCCAATGTTGGTGAAAGGTGATGATACCAGAAGTCGAACAAAGGCCATGGCCGGTTACAGCCGGCATAGGCGTCGATGAGTAAATGAAGGACAAAAATCAGTATTTTGCATTTCCCCCCCGCTTCCCGCTCTCTAAGAACTCCCGCTTTCCGCCCTTTCCAATCCCGCCTCCCGCCCCCTATTCTCCCGGGGTTTGTCGCTCCCCCCACAAGCAATGGAGAAAAATCCAGCGTTAAAAAAACGTTTGAAAATCTGTTCGAAAAGTTTACAGCCAAAAGAAGAAAGAAATTGCGAGCTCGTCTTCGAAGAACAGAGACGCACCCTGCGAGCAGTGCCTTTTTTTATCTCTTTTTACAAAGCGTATGCAAGAAAACGCTCCGCATGTAGGGTCACATAGACTTGAGTGGCTTCAAACTTACAAAATTAGTAACTTGTGTTTTAATACGTTCTTATAGTTTCATGACGTCTTTAATTTATTTGTATTTCTTAAAATGAGCCCAACGTTAACTTCTGGATTTTTTCTCTGGAAGTATTTCCAGGTAAACTGGAATTTGGTTATCTCAACTTGTCCTTGAGCTTTTGAGATATTCACAGAACTGATCACGTTGTAAAGGTCTTACCCTTTCAGTATTTTACACACTCCTTTTAAAGCAGTAGTCAGGGAAGTTGCTGAACTACGCTTGTTTGTTTTTGTGTCTAGTGCGAAAGCACTAATATACTTTAAAAGCTGCTTTCCAGTTTTAGATCGATCTCGGCCCCAGCGACTACAAACTGGATATCCATATTTATTCCACGCCTTAAGACTAGTAATATTATAATTATTAATCCTTAATTCATTTGGTTGTCGTGTCAAAAATGTGGTTGGAGAGTTTAATGCTGATTTCATAGCCAATTTATAGTTACTTTCGGTAACATTTAACTTCAGAAGCAGGTCCTCAAATATTACACATTCACCTGCTTTCAAATCATTTAATTTAGTTTTCCAAGTTTCTTTGTCTTGTTTTATGTTGTGTCGAGGTGTATTTTTCTCCAAAAGATAAAGTATTTCAGTTGCCCTCGGAGGTGGTTGTGGGTAATTAAATCTACATTCATTCTTTGATTTCTTTCTACAGATATGAGAGTGCCTGTGAATCTGCCTGTTAACCAGCTTTTGCAGTTCCGGGTCGTTAACTGGCAATTGACAACAAATACTGTTATCAATGACACATCAATAAACTCTGTAACAAAAGCATCATCATCATTTTATAACAAAATAGAAATACTGATGTACTTTCTAGCCATATAAGCATGTGAATGTGAGGTGAACCTCGTTTCTGGTATTCCTCTCTGTAGAATCAGTCAGAAGAGGGTCATGAAGAGGGGTACCAAATCCCAGTTTCCAGCCCAAATTTTTGCCAAACCTCAGTTACCAAATCTAAAATCCCATCTTCAGTGATTGTTTGCAGACTAATATGTGTAATTACTTAAAAGTGTGGACTGCCGTCGTTTGGATACACACGTACCGTCACCTGGACTGAAGAAAATCTCTCATTCTTCTGGTGAGCAGTCTTTGTCTTCCAGCCCTTGTTGGCATAACCATATTGAAACCACTTGTGTAATCTGTACAATCCTCGTCAGACTCACTGTCTCACTTTTGCTGCTGCTGTACTCGTCACTTTGATCAGTGCAGGTTGAAGACGATGAACTCTCAAACACGATGTTTGCTGTTTCTTTTTGATGACACTCGGTGAATCACTCAGATGAACAAGGAGCGTGATTCACTCTCTCTAAGCATTTCGATGTCATCATTAGTTCGCAATACAAAAGGCGCTTTTTTAGGGTTACCTCTTCGCAGCAGAATCCTCAACTCCACACTTTTCCATAATCATCTTTTGTAGTTCTCTCGGGCTGCAGCTTAAGTTTAACGAAAATTTACAGTTTCCTGTGTGTATTGCAGCATTTTTTGCGTTAATATAGTTGATTTCGATGATCATAGTCCGCGAATTGGCGGCCATTTTTATCTTTCCCGCCACGTGCAAACATACGCATATCATTTCATCAACAACAAACCGCTGACCAGGAAAACTGACAGAGCTAAACGGTAAAACCGTGTGGAGCCTGGTAGCTAGCACGCCGAAACGACAAAATGTAATGATTCTATGCGTCTACTGAGGTCTAATGATGCAGAATTTTAATTCTTTATTCAAAAGAATAGACTCAATTAAGCAGCCGTGTCAAAAAATAGGGTCAGGGAGCGCTAAAAAAAGAAAAAAAAAAATCCCTTTCCCATTTTCGAAATTGTTCATCCCATTCCCAGTGGTCGAATCCCAGTCCCAGTACAGTAAATCCCATTTTCCCAGCCCAAAAGAGGGGAAATCCCAGTTGCCATTTTACCCCTTCACGCGCTTCTCAGAAATTTTTCCTAATGCTGGTACTTCGCCTTTTTTCTGACAAACCTATTTCCATATTTATGATATATGTTAGTTCATGTTGAGACATATTCATGCTATGGCACCCAGGAAAAATTAGTTGGGGGCTAGGGAAAATAACGACGAAATGCAAAAGCAACAAAGTATAAAAACACCTTATACCCCATCGGTCCACTTGGCATTAAGAACTATCCTGACATACCTGTTTCCATATGTATATATGTTAACTTTCATTTTAGGACATATTCATGCTATAGCACCTGGGAAAAAATTAGTGGAGGCGAGGGAAAATAACGATGAAATAAAAAAGGAATGAAATATAAAAGTGGCAGAGAGAAACACCTGATACTCCACTTTGCATAAACAATTATGACTGACCTTGAGCTGTTATTGATAAAACCATTTCTTGCGCCTGCATGGAGCAAACAACACTAACATAGTTTTTCAAACTATTGTAAAAAGACAAGCAATAGACTGCAAGGCTGATACTACGTGAAAAACGTTTCGAGACACCAACATGACAAGAACCGATAAAGTAGGATCGCAACAGTGGACAGCTGTTTCGCCCTTCTTGGGGCTCGTCAGCACTGTGTAGCGAAGATATGTAACGCCAGCCCGACAGCCAACGCACATAAATTGCAAAATAACCCGTGCACTATATCAAGTTCCGTACTTTGAACTCACTTGCGCCCCGAAACACGCGTTGCCACATCACATGTTTCGGGGCGCAAGGAGACAGAGTGTCAAGATTGGTGTCTCGAAAAGCAAAAGAATAAATGTGGTTGGACAAGGCCAGCCTAAACATTTAAACATTCAACCGCATGGCCAGTACCATGCTTATACGCTGCGCTTTTTAACCATGGTACTGGCCATGCGGTTAAATGTTTAAATGTCTAAGCTGGCCTTGTCCAGCCACATTTATTCTTTTGCTTTTCGAGACACCAATCCTTGCAGTCTATTGCTTGTCTTCATACATTTTTTGGCTGATCGGATCTCTTGTAGATCCTACGTTGGCAGCGTTTATCGTATGCGGTCCCTTGCAGTTTCTGGTTTCTCATTATTGTAAAAAACCTTTTCAACCCAATAATAGGAATGAACAATAACAAAATACAAACATATGTTTAGAACCCATGATTACATTAATCACAAGAAATTTCTCAGGGCATAACAAGATTTGCATGTAAACAATCCTGCACTAGACACATGTTTGCATTGCGGACCTATTTTTTTTTAAAAGCTTTCAATAACTCGCGTGACATAAAACTCAAATTAGTTTGGTAAGTCACGCAACCTGCTGATCTCTGTTTGACAGGTACAGGTCTTCAAATTTCAACCAATCAGCGCACGACTCCCAAACAGCTTTAAGGGTCCATTCATTCGAGAGCGTTTCGCGAAACGAAATACATATGGCGATTGAACACTGGCGGCTTTTATCGTGTTTAGCTCAGCATTTATTTTATTTCGCTTGTTGAGAATTTTGCAATACTCCAGGCCAGTTTAAAGAAATCGGATTTATTAAGTTAAAGATGTTATTTATGCTAATACAGCGGCGGATAAAGCTGTTCAGAGCTCCGGGACAAGATAAAACTCTTACCGTGTAATGGTCATTCTTCCTTCTCGACGCGACTAACAGGGATATGAAGACTACTCTGGCGTAAAGATTGCTTGAAAAGATGATGAATTCCACCGAATATTTAAATAAGCCAAGACACATCACTTCCTTCTGGCTGTTTAAGCAGTTCTAAGACGGCGAGCTGTGCTGCGCGTACTGTTTTGGGGTTTTTGGCTACGGGGAAGAACGCCTCAGGCTTCGTGATGTCTTGCTTCTGCTGATGGTAGTTTTCTCGTAATCCCCCGTTGGCTGCCATCTGGAGATATGTGTCGGAGTGAATTAAAGTATTCACGAGTTTGTTTGGCTGGTGAAAGTTAATTTCAAGTCGAGTCTTCTCATCTGACCCAGACGTACATGTCTCGGAACCTTCGGAGAATTCTGACCATGTTGTCGAACTCTGTCGGCCGGACTCGTCTTTCTTTTTGTAAAATGTCTGCGGTCTTTGGTACTTGTCCAGAATAATTTTTCTGTCATCTATGTGTAATCCTAGTACGACTGCATATGGAATAACGAATTTTCTTCGAAGGATGGCTGATTTTTCTCTTTGATGTTCAATGACAAATGTGTCCGACTGTTGTGGTTTGCTTGAGTTTAACTTCATGGTAAATAACTCGTGTGTTACTCTTGGATCGGCTCTTGTGATGTTAAGACTTTGAACTGTTGATTTGATACTGTTCAAGTTTGTTGAGCTATTTACCGTGCCACTGTTGGATGTTGAAGCAAATTCTTTGGCCGTTTCGACTGTAATTTCTACAACGTTGGACGACTGGAAATGCGTTTTCGCTGCCTGAAGATAGTTTTGAGTCATCTGTTGGGTTAATGTGGAGTCGATTTTTGGCCGAGGACGAACACAAATACCACCGTCGGCATCTTTATTTGAGTCTTTCATCTAAAATAATTAACAGAGGTAAGTTAATATGATCTGATTTTAACCTGTGCTCTAATTCCTAGCACTATCACATAACTCAGTTCATTGAAATCGATCATTTGTTTCTAGTTACTACGAGACATCATTTTACTGTTAAAAATAAGTCAAAACAAAATTTCCTGACATTTTTTGGTAACCTCTTAGGTGTGTCAGATGAACTTGTTATGTTAGTGCTTTTATAAAATGCCTTCATGTACCTCGATTTCAGGAGCAGTTGGTGATATATAGGTAGCATAAGGTGGTTCATCTTGACTTGACTTTCTTTCAGTGTCTTGAAAAGGAATGTGCTGTTTTAAACAAAATAGCACAGGTATTATGAACATTGTGAATGTGTCCATGATATTCAACTAAACAGCAGCATACACAAGAAGCAGGGCTGTCCACTAGAAGTGCCTGGGTGCCACAGGTGACTAACTTTGGCCTTTAGGTGAGAGGGAAAAATGCTTTTTTCATAGAAGCTTAAGTGTTGGGCACCCAGGATTCCATGGTTAGGAACTTCTGGGCTCCTGATAATTTTTCTTTGACCACAGCCTTGAGAAACATCCTTTTTTAAATGCAGTGTATATAGTAGTCTAGGAGTTATTTAAAATGAATGGAGTGAAAACTTATTTTGTTTTTCACATTTATACAGATTCATTTATATATTTCATACCATTTTCTTCTTCTTTAGATGTTTTTGTACATCTTCATTTTCCTTTTTGTGGACTTTAGAGTCTGACGAGTAGCTGCACCCTTTCTTCTCTCGGTTCTCAACAGATGCCCACTCATGACAGAATTGTTGGGTGAGTACTCGTTTTTGATAGTCTATCTTTCCTGTTTCACCTGCTCGCCCACCACTGTAAATGTAGTTACCTTGCTTGGCTTCTTTGTGTTTGGTTTCCATGATGCTGTCATTAAAATTGTGCAAGGTCAAAGGGAGTCCACTCAAGGCGGCATCTTTAAGAGCCTTCTCGACATAAAACCCAGTGTAAGCAACCAGTTCTTTCACAGTGGCAGTAACAGTTTCAGAGCCAAATATTAAAATAAATTGAAATCCTAACAGAACTCTTGCTTGACATTCATACTCCTGTCTGGTTAATTCTCTCTGAGTGTTTAAAATCCATTGGAAAATTTTTTTCAGGCCAGTACAAAAACATACCAATATTTCGCTGACTGAAGGACTGAAACCAGAGTTGTTCAAGAGTTCCTCTGCTTTTTCATAGAAGGCCAAAACACCATTTTCATCAAATGTGACATCATAACTGCTTAAACAAACTTTTCGAGCAGCTTTCTGTACTTCTAAAAACCATTTTTGAGTTATTGTTTTGTAAAAAAAATACCTCTTAGTCGGCGCATTGAGTATGTTATGGACGGGTCAATGGGTGAGTGAGTGAGTGAATGAGAGATGTATGTATGTCACACCAATCAGATTGGATCTACTATGAACAGCCAGTCAAATTTCTTGTTGTAAAGGTAAATGGTATGTGAGAAACACAAGGTATCTGTAAACACAAGGACTTTGGTGGTTGAAAAATAAAGAGTGACGTGTATGTTGCCGGTTTGTGATTTTTAGTCCGGTTTGGAGGAGAGTGTGACAGTTAATTCAATTAGAGGTCACGAATCGTCGGTTCTAGTTCTTAGGACATGTTTTAGAGGAGACGAGACTATTTAGATTTGAAGCATTTCTAACGTTTACAATAGTAAGTGCAGGTAACGATTGTTTTGTTCTTATTGCACGCAAATATAACGAGATATTTTTATTTGTTAGTTACAATAGGTAATTTGACACTCTTGTTTTTCACAAGGTAGTAAATTCAATTAGAGCTGGCGAATCGTCACCACTTATTCCCACGAGATGTTTGCTATTTTTAGTTACAAATGGTAACTCGACATTTTTGTTTTTCATATGGGAGTAAATTCAATTAGAGCTTACAAGTTATCGGCTATTGTTCCCAGGATATTAAACAAAAAAGAAGCTTTCATTTCTAGAGTGTTTTTACGTCTCTAGAGTAGCAGTTTAATAGTTTTATTTGATGACATTCATTTTAGTCCGATATTTTAAAGGTAAAAAGTATGAAAACTGTTCAAATGTTCTTTGAAGACTGCATGGCGTCAAGTTCAAGTGCATTTAATTAAATCAGGCTTTTAACGTGTCAGAGAGGTTTTTTTCTTTCTTTCTATTTTTGAGTTATTTTTTTTCCAAAAAAATACCTCTTACTCGGCGCGTCGAGTATGTTACGGGTCAATGGGTGAGTGAGTGAGTGAGTGAGTGAGTGAGTGAGAGATGTATGTATGTCACACCAATCAGATTGGATCTACTATAAACAGCCAATCAAATTTCTTGTTGTAAAGGTAAATGGTATGTGAGAAGATCCCGATAAAGTTCAGAATGGCTGTATTCATTCTTCTATAAAAGAGGAGGAAGTATTCATATATTGGGTTTACTTTGACATTTTCTGTGGGTTAGGCTGAGGATTTTAGTTAAATGAATGAGATGAGTCTTGAGGTTTGAAACAGTTCGTGAGTTCGTAGTATACAAATGTAACGAGATATTTTTATTTTTAGTTAAAGGTAACTTGATACTTTTGTTTTTCACAAGGAGTAAATTCAATTAGAGGTCACAAATCGTCGCTTCTAGTTCTTAGGACATGTTTTAGAGGGGATGATACTTTAAATTTGAAACAGTTCTAACGTTTACATTAGTAAGTGCGGGTAACGATTGTTTTGTTCTTGTTGCATGCAAATATAACAAGATATTTTTGTTTTTTAGTTACTAAATGTAATGTGACACTCTTGTTTTTCACAAGGGAGTAAATTCAATTAGAGCGGACGACCACTCTTTCCCACGAAATGTTTGCTATCTTTAGTAATAAATGGTAACTTAACACTTTTGTTTTTTATATGGGAGTAAATTCAATTAGAGCTGACAAGTTATCGGCTATTGTTTCCAGGATATTAAACAAAAAAGCTTTCATTTCTGGACGGTTTTTACGTCGCTGCAGTAGCAGTTTAAAAGTTTTATTTGATGACATTCATTTCAGTCCGTTATTTTTTAAGGTAAAAAGTATTAAAACTGTTCAAATGTTCTTTGAAGACTGCGCAGCACCAAGTTAAAGTGCAATTTAATTAAATCAGACTTTCAACGTGTCAGAGGTTTTTATCTCTTTCTTTCTATTTTCAGTGAAGTTGTGTTGTGTTGTGTTGTGTGAAAAGGTAAACTTACGTCTCATATAAAATGCGAAAAAGTCCCTAAATTAACTTGAGTATTTTTGAGCAAAAATTCCTCTTGGGAGTTGGAAGGGTTATGTGATCGGTGAGTGAGGGAGTTTTGCATGTGCGCGTGTCACACCGGGTTGTATCAAAGAATGAATCAAATTGCCTGTTAGAAAATAAGATGGTATCTACATTAATCTGGAGACATGTCAGATTACTGTAGTTTGTTCAGTCAAACATTTTATGGCTTACTATTTAGCTATCTTACCATGACCAATGTAACATCGCAACCAAAGAAAAAATGTCAAATTAACCAAATCATTACTGTACCATGAATGCTCCTATCTCCGACACTTCACACACAAAAAAAATAACTCTTGCACGCCTTGCGTGCCTATGTTTTTTATTTTGTCTGAGAGCATCAGCTACTTGGCAAATTCTTCATACAATAGTTTCTGTAGCTCTTGTAGCTTGGTGCATCATTGCTGGGTAAAAATTTGCTAGGTCAAGTTGAGAAGCATTAGGATGTCCAGTTTGACCAAGGTGCTTCTTTGCATATTCTCGTCTGCCATAAATTAATGATAGTAAACATTTTTGTTAATTTAAATTGACAGAAGGGTGCTTTCCAAAATGAATACATGTACATGTAGTGCAAAACCTCTTAATAAAGTTTTCCACTTTGAATCCCATTAGTTTTTCCCTTTGATTGGTGTGTGGGTACTGTGTACATGTAACTGTTGCACCGTATAATAATATGAATGTATATTATCATTCATGCCTGTGTTTTGTATTTGGAAGACTCAAGTTTTAAAAAGTGAATGATGCTCATGTTTGCTCACACTGGAAAGGCCTACTGTTATTCTTTCTAAAAATGCAATTCTATTAATTTATTTCAGTTAAGTGCCGTTAATCAAATAATAACCTGTTTTCAGTATTATCTACTTGTTTTCCCAACCTTGTCTTGTACTGTTCTTCTCCTTTCTCAGTCATTTCTACTTTCCACACAGGCTCATTACAGATGACTCTCATATCCCCAAGTTGCTTTTGATGTTCTGGTGACTCAGGAATTGGATAAGTGGAGCTTGCAGAAGAACTTCCTGTAAGTGATCTTTGCTGACAGCCATCTGTAACACCACGCACAATGACTTCTATGTTCTTCTTCAGAATTGGGTGATAAACTGACTTCAAACTGGACAGCTGTTGAAGGGTTTCTAGTCCAAGATTACTTACATGGTTGTAGTTATCTGGCCCTAACCAAGAATACACTGTAACAGTGGAGCTTAACAGGTTGTGGGGCTCCACTAATTTGACTCTTATTGCTGGTTCTCCAGTAAAGAACTTACTCCACTGCATCCATGGGAATGCATCAATGTAGTGATAAACAAGTAATTTTTCTTTAGGGACCATTATTGTTTCCTGCAGAGTGTTTTTGCTAAGTAGCCATTCCACAGTGTTTTTAACGTTTGTGTATGCTGCAACAACGCCATTGTGTTCAGTAAAAGTTAGTGACAAACTTTCTTGCAGAGCCTCCTTTTGCACCTTTAGCTGTTCACACATGTCATCTTTTGGTACCATGATGTTGATTCCGAAAACATGTTCTAGTTCTTTACCAAGCTGATTTCGGACTATGTTTTGATATTTAGTGTAGCCAATGTCAAAATTACTTATTAGTTCGGCTGCAAACTGGACAAAATGATTGAAATTCTTCTTAAAAATGACTGGCATGAGTGTCCTCTTAAAAAACTCTCCATCCTTATGTGAAATAACAAAGTCGACCAGCTCAACTTTTTCTTGTTGATGTTGAGGCATGTTTAAATCGTCAATAAAATGAACCCATTCTCGGCATTTTGCTGGAGTCAAAAGTTTTTCCTTGGAGTGATAATTCGGGAATATACCTTCATCTTGTGGTTTGGAATAAAGGGTAGAAACTGACTGTTGTTTCAAGGAATAAAGAAGCGAGTCTGGGTAACACTCGGCTACCATCGCAACAAGTACTTCCAGTTCTCCTCGCAACTTGCTTTCGGAAACTGAGCCCTGTGTAAGTTTACTTCTTGATAACAGAAATGAGGAAGTTGACACATGTCTGGAAATACTACACAAAACCACAGTTGAAAATTCATCTGGTGTTAAAAGTTTCAAAAGTTCCTTTAGCCTCGCAGAGCGGTGGTGGTGCGGGACGTCCAGGAAATTATTTGCTGCAGCAGCAGCTTGCAGGGGTGGGTTTCTTACGTTTTCTTCGCGCTTGTGGCTTGGGTGGGTTTGGAAATGTTTCCTTAATCCACGACCTGTTTGGTAGTTGTTTTCGCAGTCGGAACAACTAAAGACCTTGGGCATGGTAACAGTAGTATTGCTCAAACCTCAAAAACTTTTGGTGCATCTGGTGATGACGTGATCGTAGCTGTAGGGTATAGCTGATAGGGGTCACGCAAGGTATCACTTTAACTTCCGAAATTATTTTTATGGGTTATTAGACGTGATATTTTTACCCCTTTAAGCCTTTAGTTTTGTTCAGAGATACAATTCTGCCAAGACCTTTCTGCTAGATTCTAAGGCCATTTATGGATGAAACTGTTTGCGAGTCCTCGCGCGGGTTATTAAAATCCTATCGGGGGAATGTAAACACGCGCTTCTTGTTCGACATTGCATTTAACTATCTCAAACAAAAGCACAGTGTTAGCATCACCTTTCTTAAAATTTTATTAGTAATGTAAGGCTTCTGTGTACCTCAGTCGGTCTCAAACACAAACAAAGTTGTCGGCTTAACTGACTTAGAAACAAGGACGCCGGGCCGCGAACGAACTTCTGTCAGAGCTGGTGAGTTAAACGATTTATCTTCAAGCTGGGGAGTAGTATACCTGCTTTACTCTTTTAAAATTATAAGAAAGTCTATTTAAAGCCCAAAGTTCAAGCTTCAGTATGAGAAAAAAGGTTATTTTTCCCTGGCGGACTACATAGTAAACAATGAAAACAAATTGACGCCATTTTTTCCGCGCGTGTTTTTTTATAATGGAGACTGGAGCTAGTTCCCCCAATTTTTAACCCGGCATGCCCCACAACTTCCGGTAGAAATCAGCAGGATATTTTGTCAGACAACTCGCGGACGTAACTGGGAACGAGTCCGTATTACATTCCGCCTCGTTCTCGGACTCTCCCTCTGGCGAGCAGCGTATGCAGCCGTCTGTGAACTCTGAAATTCTGTATGTCCTGAGATTTTACTGGCGTTTTGGGCTATTAGGAAACTAGCTGAGAGTTCAGAGGATTGCTCAGTGCGTTATCGTGATGTAAACTGCCGTTTGTTTGGTGAAAACTTAAGCTGTAATAAGGTGAGTTGGAGTTCCTGCTTCTCACTCAATCTTTTCCGCGTCAATGAATTCAGACGTTTCGGGAGACAAGGTAAGTTAAACTTTTGATCGAAGGTCTTATGTTCATTGTAAAGCCAGGTCTTTTCTTTATCTCCAAAGTAACAAGCCCTTTATGTTAAGTCGAATGGTAGTTACTGTTTACAACTTAGTAGTTTAAAATATTAGAAAGAAACAAGATCAACGGAAATCAGACAACAAAATAATCACTTTCACTTTTGACTCGAGTTATCAGTTATCTGCATAGAATTACGCATCACTTTATTGATTTCCATTTGTAATGTGGTGGAATATGAATTCAGTGTAGTACTTGTGTTTTAATTTCTCTCAATTTCTGTGGAAGTAAAGATTTGATGGGCACACGGGGGTTTGTGGTATGTTAAATAGATGATGGGGACAAGTCGCTGCAACAATTTGCCTTGTGTGGCATGAAGAAGTTAAGTGAAAATCTTTGTCGCTGCGAACTGTCGCACGAATTCAAACTGGTTTGAATTTGTGCAACTAATCATAGTGACAAAATGACTGAAAGCAGCATTGTCACAGCGTGTCTACCCCTCGGCAGGTATATTTTGCAGGGTGTAGGTTGCAGGTTGAAATGTAATTATAACTGGAAAACCGCTGGCACTTGAAAGAACGTACAGTTGGTAGAATTACCATGACTGTTACATGACGCTGTTTACAGTCGCTCAGAAAGGTGGCTTCCACCTAAGTGCCAAACCGGCCGAAGTGATGGGAGGAGAGTATATTCCTATGATTTTAAGCCTGCAATGAATTATTGTTTTTGAAGAAACATCTGAAATATCATCTGAAATATCTGCTGAATTTGGTTTCTTCCCTGTGAGTACCAAAATGAAAGCACACTGAGCTTGCGCTAGTTTATTCCATAGGTTAAAATCTTATATTATTTCATTTCTTTATTTATTTGCTTCATTTGTGATGGCAATCTTCTGTTGTTGAGGGAAGACTCGAGCCAAATCTGGAATCGATGGAGACATCTGTGGAGCGGCCATCCAGATGGCTTTGAAGAGATTTCACCAGTCTCTGCGTGTCGATCGATAAGTACTTTTAGCGGATCGATTGTGTTTTCGATGGACATGAGAACATCGCTCAAACCAAGTGCGATCACAAACATGTTGGGAAGCGTACGAAGTCTCTGGTGTCTGTACACGGCATAACAAGTTAGAACATTGCCAAAGAAGGCCTAAATATTAATAACAGCGTGTTTTCACTACGTGAAAGAGGCGAACTACTTTATGTAAGAATCCCCGATGAGTATAGAGGTTATTAATTATTTTTAATGCCAGCGGTTTTTCAGTTATAATTAAATTTCAACCTGCACCCTGCACCCTGCAAAATATACCTGCCGTCTACCCCTTTGCGACACATTGCAGAAGACACAGTGTCATTTATTTTCCCGCGATCCCTCGGTAGCTTGTTAAAAATGGCGACTGAACATACATGTATGGATGGGCAAAAATCTGAGCGATCTGAGGATTCTCTGCCCTTCACATGGAATGTATCCACAACTTAAGTGGTAATGTGTATTGTAGTTCCAGAAAACATCTATACCTCCACCACGGAGGGAATTTCATGTAGGCTTCCCCTCCTTCCTGGAATTTCCATTTTTTGACCACAAAAATCCCCCCCACCCTTCCAGAATTTCCTCAAGTATTCTGTATACCCCCCATACCCTCTGGAAAAAAATAGTTTTGGCGAGAAAGTGTGTTAAATTTAAAGTAAATACTCCAAGTGCTTGGCCGTCTGCATTGCACGTCACTGCTGTTTATTCTGGATCGATCATAACATGACATCTGAAGGTACACACAAAGACAACTTACAGCAATTTATTTAAACATGAAAATAAATAAAAAAAAAAAATTAAAATGGTAATTTGTCAAATTACCTTCCTATATGACTAAGGCCCTTTGTAAATGTCATACAATTTCCATATAAGGACTGATAAGATGAGTGTGGATGAAACTTTTATTGTGAACATGACTGCTAATACACTTGTGACGAAAGCCAATTTTACAGCTAAATTACATACAAATGGTCAGAGATAAAAAAGAATAAGAAATTCTCAAGTTGCAAAGTCGTAACATCATTTCTACCTTTGTAAAGAAGAACTCATTTTCAGGTTAACAAATTTTTCCAGCAAAACAAGACGATCTAAGATCAAAAATCAAGCTGTAGCTACGAGTGTTGATCACTTGTTGTGCGCAGTGGTCTCTTTCCAGTTTTACCGGACAGTCGTTTAAGTTGGCTGATGACTGTGGTCCTTATAATTTTGGACCATACAAAACAGGACTGTCACAATAAAACAATGATTACTCCTGAGGCCTGAACTTTTTTGAAGCCTTTTGTGCACTCTGAGTTCACCATGACTAGGGAGTGTATAGTCTAATAGTACACATGTACCTGAGGGATGTCTTCTACCATATTTGTCTCTTTCATGAGAATCAAATATTTTTTAACTCCCATTATCAGTATGATAGCTACTGACACCAATACATTTTATTGTCAGAATAAATGAAGAATAATTTTGTGTTGAGTGATTCAAAAGCCTTGTCTTGAGACATACTGTACTGATATCCCTCAATTATTAAATCACAGTGATTTAGATTACCAGTGCAGCTTTCACTTTAATTAAGCTGTTAATTATTTTTCTCAGACATGTAGCGATCTCCAATCATTGACAGTAATTCTGATTGCATTAAATACACCTGCCCTGTACATTGTGACAGTGTTGAATACAGTATTGCTTACCATCTCCATAATTTGTACTGGGTCTTTCTATAGCTATGCCCGGGCAGCTATGTATTGCTTTTGTCTTACTGTAAATCAAAGCACTCAAACTCATAGCAACACATTGTTTTCCAGCATCTTCACCAAAGTACAAAATGTCAACTTGATCACATGGTGCCTTGATTGTTAGAGTAGGATCAATACCATGTATAGAAGGCCTGGGATTTGTTTCAGTGTCATTACCCTTTGATAATGTACTCTAGATTTGTTTGAGCAAAAACATAACAAAAATTTAATGATAGAGGTCAAATAAAGATGACAAACTATGTAAATGTACATTACATTAATCTCCACTCTGACGAAAGCCACTTTTGCAGTCAAACGTGGCATCTTTGTTGATGTTTCCTAGAGTTTGATTATGATGCAGCTTGTCTTTATCAGCACCTAAAACTTTCGTAAATATTCATCTGTCGGCTGTAGTGAATCTCTGTCCACATTTTCTGTTGATTGATAACTCATTTGATTTGCGGTTTAGTTCTAGTAAGACCTTCGCTAAATCATTTAGTTCTTTTGGCAACACATTCGACATCATGGAAAGAAAGTTGAGCCGTTATTACATGTCTGTGGTATTGCCCATTGCACGGGACTGTGCTTTGACAGGAAATACGAGGGTAATTTTTTAGTTGGCTTTCGCCCGACTAATTACAGTGTGCATACAAATGGTCAGAGATAAACAGGAATAAGAAATTCCCAAGTTTATGAAATCATAACATCATTTCTACCTAAGTTATAAAGAAACTCATTTTCACGTTAGTATAGGTAATCATACGGTTTCGTGTTCAATTTGCATGAGTGAGTTTTTCAAAAAGCTGAAATTGCATGAGCCGCTTTGGCGAGTGCAATTTCAGCTTTTTGAAAAACTCAAATTACATGTGTACAAACTCAAATTACATGTGTAATTTGCACTGATGTTACACTTTTTGCACCAGTGTTACACTTTTTGCACTGGTGGTACACTTGAACTGCACTGCTCTCAGCCAATCAGAATTGCGTAATTTTTTCATGTATATTATTAACAAATTAATGTCAGTTTTTCATGCATCTGTCTTGTTATTGATCATGAATTTTGTCATAACATTGTCAAAGTAGCTGTGCATCCACAAGGCAATAGCTGAGTGGATCTACAGACTACCTTGATGATGTTATGATGAACTACATTGTCAATAAGAGGACAAATGCATGATAAACTGACTTCAAGTTGTTTTGTTACAATAACAAATTGTCAAATTGTCCACTCTTGCTCGTTGACGCATCGCATAAATTATAATTTCATGTGTCTGTTTGCATATTGACACTGAAAATCAGCCAATGAGCACAAGGGAATTTCTGCATTTATCGTAAAAAAAAGAAATTGACTACCACTCGATAGCTTCGAAGACCGATGGAAAAACAAACTAGGCTAGTCACCAGTTCTTTTCAGTACACATGGTGACTCCCTGTAGACTTGTAACAAGTGATGGCAGCCATTTCCACATAACGGCACGTTCTTCTATTTGTTAGCTTCCAAAGTGATTTTTGAAGAGAGAAAATTTATTTCAAATGTATTGAAGCTTCTGGTTTTTTGTTTTTTGTTCAGTACTGATAATTAGTTGCCTAGATAGCCAAAGTAAGTTCCAGATGTTTACTTTATTTTCCGGCCACCATATTGGTGTACCACGGATGTGCACCAACATAGCGTTTTCATACTGAGTTCTGTAAATTTCTGCTAAACATTTCAATGAATATCTGAAGTTTTGGGAAATGCACAGGCCTAAAACTTGGCGAAGTGTCTTATTTGGCTATCTTCTATAACATCACAATTTCCTAGCTTTTTCCATAGGATGGGTTTCGATTTATTTTTTTATTGCGTGACAGTGAAAACGATCTATATGTAGTTTTCTTGTTCACCACTAAATTTTGGGTGAAATGTGCACATAAGCCAAGTGGTCCATCAGGCCAGAGCTTATCCCAGTTTCCATAGCATGAAGTGACTAGGAGTATTTCTACTCTTCCCCTGGATGGAACATGCTACAGCTGTAGTCCATCACAGGGTTACCCCCAGCACTTAATTTACTGGTAGCCATTTATATACCTGGGTGGAGAGAGGCACTGTGAGAGTAAAGTGTCTTGCCCAAGAACACAACACAATGTCCCTGGCCAGTGCTTGGACCCAGACCGCTTGATCTGGAGATGAGCACACTAACCATGAGGCCACCACATCTCCCTAGCTCCCTAAATTTTCTTTGATTCTTATTGGTTTATCATGTGATGCAATAGTGTTCATCTGCGGAGAGGCACTGTCAGCCGACAGTGCCTGTCCTCTGGGGAAAATACCCTTATGAATAGTACTTGCCCATGAAAATTTTCTGTAAAGAAGTGGGCTTATAGAAAAAAAACAACTGTTTTTTGTTCTGTTTTCTTTTTTATCAAATTTACATTTGGCTTTCACAGCTTTCAACTAAAAAAGTTTAGTGGTGAACAATAAAGAAAATAGAGTGTTAATAATTATTGTCTTCAGCTGGAACCATCAGTCTTATAGTGTAGTTGCCCTTTGCAAATTTGATGTTCTTAAAACTAGCTCGTTTGCCCCGAAGTTTTGCTTCTCGGGTAAATATTTGTTTTAAGAACATCAAATTTCCATCAGGCAACAATCAGCTGATCGTTCCTTGAAAGAAACACTCTAATGTTTAAGCAGAAACATGATATGAAACCAATCAGCACACATACACTGTATTTTCTCTGGGCTACATGTACATGTATTTTCTATTACTCTTGAACAATTTAGAGCAGCTATTTTACTTTGCAGGTTGCTTTGAGTTATTTGAAAAGTTGCATCAATTGGTTATGTTTTATGTAAGATGTTTTTTCATGGCTGTTTAAGAATCTCTGTACCTAGACTGGTTTCTAAGAGAAAATAATGAACTTGGCTGTGTGTCTTTGACTGATCACTCATAGAAAATGAGAGCAAATAGTCACTAATTAATTAGCAGACATTCTAAAGCCAAAAAATTCATGATTAATAACTTTCATTTGAAGAATACTTATGTGCATCAGCTGCATGTAATTGTATTTTATCAATAGCTAGACAACAATGGGAGATGCAAGTAAACCAGCCGATTTCCAATGGCACACACTGTACGGTTTAGCAAGACTCTCCTTTTTGCTCACATTTTGAAGCTGAACCTTTTCCCTTCTTTTCATGAATTATTTTATAGTCCAGTCATGGCTGCCATCAAGAAGCTGATGTCAATTAAACTGTAGAGAAGCCATTAGTGTTTGTTTGCAGTTACTTGTATGACCCTAGTGACGTAAACTGATTGTTGTTATTCGCTCCAAGGGAATAATTAATTCTTTGAGTGGCTTTGTTACTTATTAACTTTTGTCTCTGTAGTCAATGAGTTTTGTTTGTATGTATTTTGTTTGTAGGGAAATCTCTAAGTGCTCCAGTTTGTTACTATGTCAGCGGCTGAAAATAACAGGGATAGCAGTTCAAACCAAGAATCCCAATCCAAGACTCAAGGTAGTTATTAGGTATTTTGTTGAACCATAGATTGCATCTTGAAGCCAGTGCAAAACAGTCCGCTGAACAACTTGATTACTTTTATTAACACTAGATAATAATTATTATTAATATATAATAAAGGACAGTGCTTGCTATTGTCAGTATGCACCCATTCTGCACATCATATAAGGCAACATTACATGCCAGGTGCATGTTTGGGTTGAAACTGACACAATTATCTGTAATGGACTACGCTACCAAGCGTGTGACTATTGGAAGTAAAATTTTCCTACTGTGATCAAATCAAGTTTAATGAACCTGTACTGAAACCAGGAATACCAGAATAGCAGAATATCGCTAACCACTAACTGATGACAGCTTCCAAATGTACAGTGTAAATATGTTGTGCAAGACAAGTGCAAGAGATGCAATTGTTTGACTTACTGGAGAGGTAACAAGGAGTAATGTACATTAATGGGCACCAAAAAAGTTTGTGAAGAAAAGATAATTCTCACACACTGAATGCCATTTGTCTGCCACACGACAATGCAACAGCACTTTATTGACATTTCTATCAACATCACAACAATAACAGAATCGGAGTCAACAATAGGAAAAAACTACCCAAACGTTGATACACTTCTATAAACTTTAGATGAGAATTCGCTAAGGGGTGGGAGGGTGGGAAAACTGTTGCACTGTCTGGCAAGAAAAGAAAAACTGAATCACATGACCGAGCATGAAACTGACATCCTGACTCGTACCCAGTTCCCCATTCAGTGTGAGAGAACGTCATTTCCTGCCTCTTTCGCAAGCTCAGCCGGCAGGAAAAACATAAACAACACATTTAATTTTTAAAAACGTGTGGTTACCCATACATTTTATGTTATGAAAGTTAATGTTCAAGTGGCAAACCTATTGAACACATGGTTGCGAGGATTTAAGCTATTTAGACTGTGTTTTGGCCAATCCAGAGGAGAGCTGTTAGCCAGGGACACTAAATAAGCGCTGTTGCGACGATTCGGTTTATAAAAAAACATACCAGAAGTTGTTTTTATGTTAACTACCATTTACCACATAGTTTAAAGGTCTTTTTAAATTTGGTTGCTTTTCTGTCTTCTCGGTTTTATGTAAAGGAAAATTCTAAGGAAATCTGTGAAGAATATTATCTTTTCCTTCTTTTTCAAAAAAATGCTGATGCCAGCATTAATGTGTTTTTCAGATTCAAGGCTAATTATCTTGGAAGAATGAATAGCCCTTTCTAAGATCTACTTTTTCCACATGGTCCTAATCTGGCAAAGGACCTTGTGTTATTCAGAATATAGAAATCTGCCAGTTACTTTCTTTCACTTCTTACACCAATTCTGGAAAAAAAAATTGCTTGGGAAAAGGATTAAGCAAGCAGGAAATTTAATTTTGTTTACAAAGATATTAAGATGAAATCCGATAGAAAATTGAGCAAGTTTAGCTTTTACTGTAGTGGACAAAAATCAGTACCAGAATAATTTTAGGTATTTTACAGTAAAGTTTTACATGTTCTTAAAGCTAAAGATAAATTATCATCAATTACCTGAAATAAAACCAAAAACAATTTCCCATGGGAACAAGAGAAAATAAATTTCAAAGTTCAGAGAAATTGTGCAAACACAGGTAAAATTTCATCATGAGTTTCATTTCACCAATACTTTCAAGTGTTTCATTCAAAGTTCAACATTTCTTTTCGACATTTGGTGTTGCTAGAAATATTTTTTTTGAGAAGATATTTAAAACAGTCACACAGAAGTTTGTGATATGATGTAAGTAATCTTGGCACTAGGTTTCTGTCCACTTGTCACTCAAACTTCTGGTGGATTCCGTCGTAATATCTTATGAACCCTGACGCTTGTTTGACACATGGTATTGAATAGCATTATTGTCTCATGTCTCACTGAAGGATACAGTGTAGATGATGTTTTTATCACTTGGATTGTTATGTATAAAAATTCCATCATTGGTTAACTGCAAGCTTCTCCTCTTTCAGATACAGATGCTTTTAAAAAAGGCACACCTAGTGACCATGAACTAGATGACTTGGCAGTGAAGATTGGTGCAGTGTGGGAAAAACTTGGAATTCGCCTTGACATTTCTCATGATGTATTGGAAGAAATAGCTGCCAATGTAAAAGATAAACCATTTGAGATGTTACTTCACTGGAGGAATACAACAACATCTACTACACCTTATCGTGAACTCTTCGAGGCCTTGTGTCATAGTAGAATTGGTCTAAATAACTTGGCCAAAGAATTTTGTTGTAAGGAAACTACATGATTCACTTTCTTACAGTACAACGTCTTGAACCAGGGCAGTCAGTAATTTGTGAAGTAGGCAGACCCCAACCCCAGCTACTTTTTTCATTTCCCCGTGTACTTGAAAAATAAGTGACAGCCCTGAATTAAGGAACATATTTCATTCTTTAAATCATATATTTAAGTAAAAACGTATTGTGGCAAACGTATCAAGATTAAAAGAAGTGTCTTTTTGAGAAAACCCTGAAATTATGATGCAAATCAAGGTGTTTTGGTTACTGCTATGAAGTCATCCCCATAGGTACAGATTTAGCTAAGGAGGGGCCCTAAAGGTAACGTTATTTCCTCTAGGAGTTGTAGGAGCACCCCCTGTGAAATTGTGAAAATCTAAACAAGCTCACACAGGATTGCTATGCACCCTAGAGGCTTAGAGACAAAATTTATTGTCAGTTTTAGGTGCTTATCCAGTGCAAAAACATGAAGAAACTTTGCTCACCTACAGCTTGTAGGTTAATCTTTTAACCTTTTTTTGCATGTAGACCGAGTGGCGAGTGGTAGAAATTAAACATAAGTAAACAAAAAAATAAAATAAAATAAAATAAATAAAATAGACTTTGCGAATGACTTTGTACTGCATTTTCAAGCCGCAAAATACACTGTAGTATAAATTACATCATGATGTAGGTTGAGCTTCTATTGAGCTAACCAAACAATTTGGAGACAAAATTCTGACAATATTGCCACAAAAAACAAGAACAGAGAAACTAAAAACTGTTTTGGGGTAGAGCTCTCTTGTAAGTTGAATATTTGATTTTAAAAAAATCATATTCTATTGTGTTTGTTTTAATTGAATTAATTAAACAAACTTTCCAAAAAAGAGAACTTCACTAATAAGAATTATTTATCTGATACAATATCTACTGTTTTTTGTAGCTATCCATAATTAAAGAACCACTACAGTGATGTCGTGTTATTTCTATAAAGTGCAGTTCACTGTTGTGTATCATTTTTACCAGCACAGTCAAATTTGACGATGTGTTTTCCTTGCAGACATACCAGCTGGGAAGATAGAGTTGCCACATTCAAGTACCCATCCAGATGCTAAGCGACCCAGGTTTGCAGGTACTGTTGTTAGCGATAATTGTAGTTGTATGGCGTGCTGAAGCCCACTGTCATGCTGTGATGCTGTTCTTCATGATGGAATTTAACTTCTGCTTTGCAATGAAAGTCAATCGGAATTTTCAGTCCTGACTGACACTTTCTCCATGTAAATATTATTATTGGTTATTTCAAAGAATAACCAATCAAACTGGCTTTGAGGGAGAATGGATTTTGTGTCACTTGAGACGCCATCAGCTTTGGCATCATGATTGTACTCTGGGAAATTTTTTTTTTCTGAGCTTTTCCCACCTAACTTATTCACTCAGTAAGCAACTTGTTTCATTGTATTTTGACTACTTTTCTTGTGATCAACGTATAAAGATTCCCCTCACCTTCCAGTCCCCTGGGTACAGGGTACAAATGGTACATAAAATTTAGTTTCAAATCTGTCAGTAGGAAAATTAATTTCTAGTTTATGGTTTGAAAATATATATTTCCTTTAAATGATTTACTTTGGGATCATTGATTGTTTGTTAATTGTGCAGCTTGTGTCTAAAAATCTCTTTTAAAAAGTAATTAAGAGTTTGACAGGAGGTGCGTAGTAGGTAATTTCTTTAAAAGTGTTTCGTAGTAAAAAAGCCTCAACCTTACTATTTTTTTCTTGGTATTACTAAACTAAGGGCTGAACTTTGCAGGGATACTAAGACCTCACAATATAAAACATGGGCATGGAAAATATGCGGTCTGAAAAACAGGCCATTTCCGGTTGCTTCCCATATGCTTCAAATAAGACCAAGTTGTGATCACAGTCACAGGCTGACAAAAAATTCCCGTGAGCTAATGCTTTTGCCCATAGAAGCCTAAGGATAAGGCATTACAATTATGATTTTGGTTTTGTCTGAAATTAATTGTACGTTGCTAAAAGAGAGATTGAAAAGTGGCCAAAATGACACTAAAAATCTGCCTCTGGGGACCCCTGAGGGGCTGATATCCAGAACTCGGCTGAAAGAAGGTCGTTGAACCTGAAACTTTGGCATATTACATAAGTCCACATAACAACTTTGTGTACCAATTTTAAGCGAAATCGGCCGACCTTCATTTCCAAGTCTGCCCCGGTCTCCCAGGCAGAAGCTCTTAAGGTGTTTCGATACATTTTTTTTTCTGGACCAGACCAAGCCTTTTCAATCGGCGTGTTAACGGTCTTTCTCAATCGGATCGATATCAAAATTACACCTGTCAGTGGAAATGGATTGAAGTTTGGTATTATGTATTCAAGAAATGGTAAACTTGTAAGAGAAGGGTGGAGGTCGCTAAGCACGAATAAAGGGCAAAGTCGCACGAGGCGATGACCGAGTGCGATTCTAGCTTCTTGAGTACTTAGCAAACCTCCCAAGTGAATAACAGCTCCACTGAACAATGTCATGGACTGCTAACCGGTATTCTGGAAGTCGGAGGACGACGGACGGGCTGATTGAGATGGGACGAAGCTGAGGTACCAGCCACCGCACTGCTTAGCACTTTTGACATTTGCATCTGTTGTTTCGTTGAAACAGTGCTGTAGTTTTCTATGCTCTTCAAATTCCTATGACCAGATAGTTGTGCAATTTGAGTGGGTGGAATGCCATGTCCACTTAGCGTCTGGATCATTGCCTTTCTGCAGATGTGATTTCGAAGCCTGTCGTTTTCAATTTCTGCCTTCTGAACCATTGTCGTCATTAAACCGTTGAGCTTGTTAATGCAAACAGCGCCGGACTTGAACCAGCCATTTCTTGCGAGCTAGTCTGCCTTTAAAGTATTGTTTACCGCCAGGTAAAAGGGAACATCGTCTTGATTGATTTCCTCAGGTCTCTTTCTGGCAAAATATTTGTAAACTGCATGCGACAGGATTTCCTTCATTTCCGTCGGTAGCTCCGTTACCACCTTAAGGTGGTTCGATACAGTTTTTTTCTGAACCATGTCTAGCATTTTCAATTGGCGTTTTACCAACCTTCCCTTACTGTGATCGATGTGGAAATTACACCAGTTTTTTTTTAAAAAGATTGAAGTTTGGTTGAAAATGTTTTTTAAGGTAATCGATATTTCCATGGAAACGATAAACCAAAAAACTGAAAATCGGCAACGCGTGAATTTTGTACGAACCAGATCTGTTGTAGAAATTCTGATACCAATTTCTGAAATCACGATGTATGGCAAGTGGAATATGCAAGAATAAAAAAATTCTGTATGTTTGATTTCGAATAAATCGCGAAAACATTTCAAGCCATGCTTTTTGTTTAATCAAATTAAATGGACTTAAAGAAGAACGCTATTTTAATAAAATTGCTCTAAAAGACACCAAAATGTGTCTTGAAGTTTTGTTTTGAAGCCATGAAAGTTTTGTTGGTTTGTATTTTCTTGATCTCGAGAACGAGACTTTTTCTCGACATCACTTACATCATGATAAATTTAGAACAATTTTCGATTTTGAGCGCTTTTTCGAATTCTATGTGATAAACCTAAAAGTTCAAGGGACAAAAATATGATCATAGTAGCACTTAAAAAGACCTACGAAGTTTGCTTTCAAGCAAATAATTGAAATAATTTATTCCTGTCTTCGCTAAACATATGATCTACAGGGGACAGTAGCTTAGAACCTGTATCAGAAGGCAATACTGAAACTGAGACTGGATCAAGAGGACATATGGAGTGTACACAGACCAAGTCAGAGAGTGAGATGGAGGTTGCGATATCTCGTAACAGGGTGGAGACTGATTCAGAGGCCCGCCCGGAGAACTGGATAGAATCTACCTTGGGCGCCGGAATAGAGAAGTTATTTTCTTTCAAATTCCTTTTACCATTCTTTTTTAAATGGTTACTGCATGATTGAATCTGTACAGGCCCGCAAATGATCCCTGTAAAAGATACCGCAAAAAGTTAGGATAGATAGGTAGACACCTTTATTTAAAAGTAAAAATCTAAAGGTGAAAATTTCAGGGTAGTCCCTTCAGGGAGCTTACAAAGTATATCTACTATCGATAGGAGTCCTGAAGCTATTACCTAACATAGATTACACAATAATAGGATATATACAAAAACAAAAACATAAATATGGGAAAGTCTATATGGGAAAGTCAAAAGCCTAAAGCTACCGTAGTAACATCTTCCATATTAGGAATGGCGTGGACTCCATGAAATGATATGCTTATATGTATTTTAGTAATCCTAGGTGAAAAAAAAGACTACCGTATAATGCATAAAGGCAATAATAAGAAACGTTAAACACAATGCACAAAGTACAAAGTTAACTTGTGTCGACAAATAATAAATATATAAATTTTTCGATGGACATATTGATTCAATTGAGACCTTAAGCTACCGTATTTCGCCGTACTACGGCATCATTAGGGAACAAAGAAAATATTCAACAGTGCGCGATATATAAGTGGTGTGGGTAACGTGAATGATATGAATATGTAGTAAGGACTATGAGTGTGAAAATGGTGATGGAAATATATGATAATGTGGACGATCGCTAATGAGTATAAGTCATAACGCAGTTCAAAATAAAGCAGTTCAAGATAAAAGTTTTCTGCGTTCGATGCATTGTTCACGGGAATTAACTTCGGGCATATACAATAACATGGACAATCGCTAACGAATACAAGTGATAAAGTAGTTCAAAATAAAGCAGGTCAAAATAGAAGGTCTCTGAATTAAGTTCGGGCTTGCACTTTCGAATGTAGAACGCCTCAAACAATCGCAAGTTCACAGGATCGTTTTCGATTATTTTGACATCAATGTTTTGGCTGTTTTGGTTGTTCATTGCCTTTTGGCACGTTGCGATGTGTTTCTTTTTACTGACGAGTTGTTGCTGTTCAGGTGTTCATTAATGCGATCATGTACAAATCGTGTGGTGCTTCCGATGTAGAATTTTTTATGTCCCGTGCAGGTGACTTGGTACACGGTATTGCTTCGTAGGCACAGATTGTTGTTTGAGATAAGGGAGTTTAGTCTTGTGCATGTGTTTTGGGTGTGGTGAGAGAGGGCTTGTCTTAGCGTGTAGGATTTTTGAGCGACGCGTACTGGGAGGCCTTCTTTGCGGAAGATTCTGGTGATTTTGTAATCTAGTCGATCTGCGATGAATGGGATTTTGAAGTATAGCCATTCTGTGTTTGCAGTTTGGGGGTCACGTTTTGTGATGGCGTTTAGTTTCCTCTATGACTTTTTCAGGATATCCGTTGAGGCGGAGGGTGTTGTCAAACGAGCGGTCGTGTTTACTGCATGTTGTTTGGGTGGAGCATCTCTGCTGTATATGTCTACGTTCATTACGAATGAAGTTAATCTTTGAGTTTCTAGGTAGTGTTGACTGATGGTGCACGGATAGCGACTTCTTCGCTGGTGTTTTTGCGGAACCCAAAGGAGCTTTCGCCGTTCTCCTAGAATGTAACTTTGAAGTCAAGGAGGGATAGGGAGAAGCCTTCTGGTGAGGAGGCGGGTTTCTCGATCTCAAATTTCAGTCTGGGGTGTAGGTTGACCATGGCGCGGTGGGATTCGTCTGCCTTTTGTCTTTTCTTCATTGGTTGTTTGGAGGTAGCTGTCATCTACATCTCTTGTATGGGCTGATGATGCAGTGTGTGTTTATCCATGAACAGTATGGCTAAGATGCCTGATGTGCTGGAACCCATTGGGAGGCCTTCGACTTGGTAGAATTTGCGGTCTTCAAAGGTGAAATACATGTTGGGAAGAGGCACATTGAGTAGATCAGCGATGTCTCGTCTGGAGAGATGGTGTATTGTGTGGTGGATTCTGTTGACAGCGTTGTTGATGGCCTCTTGGATAGGTATGGACGTGCATAAGGATACAGAATCCAGGCTGCACAGATATGGTAGTGTCTTGTTGTTGTTGTTGTTGAGGTCTCCTTCCTGTATGCATCTAATGAGTTCGAGACTGTTTTCGAGCTGTGCTGGGATGTTCTTGAGCATGGGCTCGAGGGTTCTGGAAAGCAACCATGAGATGCGCGGTGATAGAACTAGGGTAAGTCGGGGTTTGTGGAGATGAAACTCCTTAGGACAACCTAAGGGAGCTTGTTGTGTAGGCAGATGTTTTTCCAGATTGAGTTGACTTTGTTCTCTATAGTTTTGGCTGACATGCGGGGGGTGCTGGGATCGTTAAGGTGGTCTAGTACTTCTTGTGTGTACCTGTTCTTTTGGATGATGCAGAATTCGGTGCCTTTCTCGCTGGGAAGGCAGACGAAGCTTTTCTCCTTGAGTTGTTTAACCGTTTTTTTTTTTGTCAGTGTGGCTGATTTTGGACCATTTCTTTTTGGGCTCTAGTTTTCTGAGCGTGGCGTGGAGTTCTTGATGGATTTTTCGGAACTTCTTTTCTAGCTCTTCAGTGGAATCTGGATGTAGGCGTGCTTGGATTGTGGATAGGTAAGGAAGTCGGTGTGTTGGAGGTTCTGGGGGTGTGTTTCGCTGAACTGTTTCCATCGTATTTGGTTCGCAAGTCGGTAGAATGCTATGCTGATACCGGAAGTAGTATGTTCGTTTACTTCAGGGAAAAGGCTTAAACTTAGGACCTTTCGAGAGTAGGTTGATCTCTTGGATATTAAGGCTGTATGTCTCCAATGGTGTCAAATGTTTCCTCTGTGTCTTGAGGTTTAGTAGTGTCCTGTGGTTCGTGGGTGTTTTGTGTGTTGGGTGGGTTTTGTTGGTCATCCGTGTTTTGTTTTGTTGTCCCTTGGTCGGAGGTTTTCTCACAGTTTTTGGAAACTTTCACTGTAACGTCAGGTTCACAGCGACTGTTGAAAGGCTGAATTGTCACTTGCTAGACAACTTGTCGCGATGAGACTAGCGTGTGTGGGAGATGCTTTACTAATCGAATAAAGCCAGAGATCACGGAAAATCAGCTGTGATTGACGGTGATTTAATTGACGATAATCGAACGTAAACTGAAATATAATGTAATGAATAAACTAATTACCAGATAATAGAAGATTACAAGATGACAAGAGTCACGAAACAATAATAGCAAACATTCCAATCATAACTGCGATATGACAATACTTCCAGTGAAACTTCTCAGTAAAGATACAATTAAAATCATCAGTGATCCCAAGCAGATACGCATACTGCTAACTGTCCTAATACAATAAATGACAACACTCTAAAAACTTGAAAGCAATAAAATTGTACGATGTGATAAAAACGTGCTTGCGTGAGCGCCACTGAAAGCGATGTGGGAATTTACTAGCAAAGAAAGGACTTAACTGAATTACCAGAGATTCTTATAGGAAAGTTGCTAAATAGAAACCTAAGCTAGGGGGAGTGTGAACTATAAAGATCTATCGCTAAAAACAAGATGAAATAAAAACTTTGAAAACTGGGGCTCTGCCACGTGTTGGACTTAGTACAATAGGCTGTTGTATAAAAAAACCGAGACTAAAGGTACTTAAGGTTAAAAAACGTCAAAACTTGAAGCTTATACTAAAAAGCAAGCATAGAAAATAGTTTGTACTTACACATCGGTTCCCGCTTGCACTCTAAATAGTCAAGGGTAGCTTAAAACTTAATTTACTTGAAAACACGTACTGTGCACGCACGATAACTGAAACTTGAACTACTGGCGGGAATATGTCGCTAACACTATCTATATACGTCCACGTGTAAAAACGGATGACGTCATTGCTAAGCAACAAATTGGCGAATCAGAAAGAGTTAAGATTACTCACTTAATTAGAGAAGCCTCGATATAGTGTTCATTACATTCACTGTGTATTTTGCTGGCGGTGTTTCATGCAAGATATCTCTGAGAACGGACTTGGCGGCTACGTCAGTTGTCAGGTATGATGTAATCTGGTCGTCGAGTTGTCTTTGTTCGTGTTGTTTAATAGCGATAATTCTTGGGAACGTCTTCTTGCTATCGTTTAGGACAAGGCTTTTGATTCTCAGCTTGGATCTTCGCTCTATGGACTTGATTTCGTGACTGCATGGCACTCTGAGTTTTTCGATTGTCTTCAGCAAGACGTTTAGTGCAGAACATCGACAAAGGAAGGTGAGTCTGTTATTTTGTGGCTGAGACTTAGCTGTTTCGAAATATTTTCTTTATGATGACAAAATTGGCTCGGCCCAAGCACAGGTTCAGTAAACATTTGAAGTTGTCCTTCAGTAGCTTCGGAATAGATAGATATATTGATTCAATTGAGGCCAAGTAAAAGTATATCTTGAACAGCTTTATTTTGAACTGCTTTATCACTTATACTCATTAGCGATTGTCCACGTCATCACATATCCCATCACCATTTTTAAGCGATGACGTATTGTGTGACGTCATCGCTTTATGCTGGCGTGCATGCATTCCTTTGGATAGTGATTCCGCATAGTTTCGTCGCTCTCATGTCCGTGCACTTATGTCGCGCACTTTTTTATTCCCCTGTGGAAGCGAAATGCACTCTGGGAGTTCCTTTGCTGCTTTCCTTTGCTGTTTGTATGTTCAGCGGAGTACTTTTAATCGTAGCTTTTAAAAGAAGATTTAGGGGTGGATTTTGGTTTATACAGTACCGGATAAATTTGCATTCAGGGGCAAACTCATAATAAGAACATATCCTCCATACATACAAGTTTAGATAGACAAGTAAGTCGCACAGGCGATAGGTGAGGGCTTCGCGGATTTCCTTTGCTGTTCGTAGGATCAGCGGACTACTTTTAATCGATATGACAAGTATACAGTTAAAACAACAAATTAATTTCCGGTGAGGTAATTAGTGTTGCCAAATATTTTTAAAAACAATAAGGTGTCGATTTCATAGAGTAACTTTCCTTTCCGGCTTTCCTTTCCGGCTTTCCTTTGCTGTTTGTAGGATCAGCGGGGCGCTTTTGGGGGTTGATTTTGGTTTATACAGTGTCGGATAAATTTGCGCTCACTGGCAAACTCGTAATAAGAACATATCCATACATACAAATTTAGATAGACAAGCAAGTCGCACACGCGATAGCTGAAGGGTCCACATAAAATTTACGGATTGGTAGCGCAGTTGTACTTTTGCCAGTCTTGAAGTGAATTGAATGAGCATTGTCTGAATTGAATGAGCACTGTGAGAGCACTGTATGAGCATTGTATGAGCTCTGAAATATACAGTTTACAGTAGTGATAATGAAGTCAGGGTACGATTTATTTGCAGTTTTCAGTTTTTTTATGAAGTTTTGGAAATGTGCTGTTTTATATTTTCTGTCAACGAAAGAGTGGTTGTGATTAAATAATCGATAATCGTTTTGTCAGGGTAAAGACAATACGAATGTTCATTGATGACAAGTATACGGTTAACAACAAATTGATTTTCGGTGAGGTAATTAGCGTTGCAAAATATCTTTAAAGATAATAAGATGTCGATTTCACAGAGAGAAACTTGTACTTTGCGGCTTTCCTTTGCTGTTTGCAGGATCAGCGGAGTGCTTTTAATTTCAGCTTTTAAACGAAGATTTAGGGGTGGATTTTGGTTTATACGGTGTCGGATGAATTTGCGCTCACGGGCAAACTCATAATAACATATCTTCGATACATACAATTTTAGATAGACAAGCGGGTCGCAAACGCGATATAACAAGTCAAGAGAAAATCACGCGATATGACAAGTCAAGAGAAAATGATTTTCTCTTGGACAAGTATATGGTTAAAAGAACATATTAATTTCCGGTGAGGTAATTAGCTTTGCCAAATATCTTTAAAGATAATAAGGTGTTGATTTCAGAGAGAGGAACTTTTTAGCGGAGTGCTTTTTATTTTAGTTATTAATCTTTCTTTTGGGTTGGTACATTTCGGTGACCCCCTAGCACATGGACTAACAAGACGGACCTGGTACATGAACTACTTGAATGAACCACCAATGGACTACCCTAAATGTAAACCCCTAAAATTTCTAACGCAAAAGTTTAAGAATCAGTTTGTCTGCTTATGTTCCAATCTTTTAGGAACAATTTTTAAACGTCATCGCTTCTGCATGCATTGCGTGCCGTTTATTACACTCATTGTTCCTACTACATATTCAAATCATGAACGTCATCCACACCACTTTTATATCAAGCACTACTAAATATTTTCTTTCATTCCTTGATGATGCCGTAGTGTGGCGAAAGCTTGAAATTAAAATACCGTAGCTCAAGGCCGCAATTGAAACAATATATCGATCTATTCCGAAATGCTACTGAAGAACAACTTTAAACGTTTATAAATTTTTCGTTTACAAAACGCGCCGCGCAAAAATAAGCATGAATCTTCGAAGATGTCTCTGCTATCTAATTAACCGCTTGTAACGTTTCCTTGTATACTACTGATACTTGAGTCCTAAATAGACATGGCCCTCTATGAAAGTGCACACGATCTCGACGAGCGAATTTTGGAGATTACCGAACATTTTTATCTATTAACTGTTGCGGCAAGTATTAGATCAAATGTAGTAAGCGCTTGAGTTACCCCAGTGTATTTTAGATAGATTTATTTACAAGTCGTATGAGTAGAGCTGTTGTTTTTGCTATTGCAATTTTTTTGCTGTCAATAATCTCCACCTCTGAGACGTATACTAAGCGAAAGTGTATTCAATTTACCTGGGAGTTCTCAGTGGTCTCCAAATTTGACAATATAGTGAACATCCTGTGTTAGCAGCATACATCTCAGGTGACCCAATAAAGACATTCATAGAAAAACTTAGCTAAACTACAAATTTAGAACACAGAATTTTGTGACGTGGGATATCATTTTTAAAGTTGTGAAATTTGCATTCAAATCGTTCAAATACATTTGATGATGAATATTAAATGAATAAAACTACGACGTTTCCAAGTCATCTTAACTCCATTATCAAGTAGAGGTGTTAGCTGTGGTATCGAGATTAAATACAATTAAAGGTGATAGAGTGCATTGGAATAATAAGTGCCTTCTGACAACTAGCGTCTATCGAAAGCCAACAGATACGGGACTGCTCCTGCATTACCACAGCCATGTCGATCACCGTTACAAGAAACCTCTGCTGAATACCATGCTAAACCGAGCATACCACCCGTCATCAACGAGGGAATCATTTACAAATGAATGCGAGCACCTCAAGCGGATGTTTACAAAACTCAAGTACCCGGCGAATTTCGTCAACTCAGCTATCACCACGTACAAGAATTCTGCGACCCAAGGCCGTCATGAAATTCCAACTGTAGTTGACACGGATATACAAAAAACCGTCAGGATAACTTTGCCGTTTAAAGAACAAAAAACTGTATGCATAATAAATGTATGGGGTTATACGGAAATCTTGCCATCGGAACTAACCTACAACCAGTCTTCACAAGTCGCAAGATCGAGGAAAAGCTTGAGATACGGGAAGAGAAACCTGCTTTAATCAACCACCAATCGTTGTTTACAATTTCAAATGTGATTCGTGCGATGCGGATTATATCGGTTACACCACACGCCATCTTCACCAACGCATAGAAGAGCATAAAGCCTCGGTCATCAGCAAGCATATGAAAGAAGTCTACGGTGTAGCGCTCACTGACCTAACGGAAATGTTTTCCGTTCTTAAGAAATGCTGAGGAAAACTGGACTGCCTTATTCAAGAAATACTATTCATTCGCAAACGGAAACCGAAGTTAAACACGCAGTGAGACTCAATATGTGCAAAAGTATTCATTTAAACATATACCGCGCGCACTGTCACGTCAAACACCAGTGACAACGACACACTTATTATTCCAATGTACTCTATCACCTTTATTTGTATTTAATCTTGAAACTACAGCTAACACCTCTACTTGATGACTACAAGATGACTTCGAAAGGTCGTAGTTTTATTCTTTTAATATTCATCATCAAATGTATTTCGAAATGTTCTCTTATTAGAAATCTTTTAAACGCTGTACATTTTGCCTATGTTACATATAGTAACTGTGGTATCAAAATATTGTATTATTTAAGTCAGCAAACCGTGAATGCTAGATGTACTTATAAAATGTTGTGTGGCAATGAAAAAGCCAATTAGACGTGAGGAAGCAGAACCGCAAACATCAACGGTAATTAGTTTGTGGTTTTGAGGTTTTCTCGCGTGTCTTGAACTTTATTGTGATTTGTCAATACACTATTGACCTGTCAGAATCAAATCAAACTGCTCATGGTTTCTGAATTTAACAAGAAGGAAAAAAAAATTCGATGATATAAATTTGAAATCCACTGTCCAAATTCACGAGTCCACACATTTCCATCCCTCATGGCGAGGCAACCATGTCCGGTTCGGGAATCATCAACAGTATAATCTGGGGATCATTTCCAGTCTGTGATCATTTGGAGTAACATTTGGGGATCATTTGCGGGCCTGTACAACCTCTGCAACATTCTTGCTCTTTACAGTAATCTACATTATCATTCAACTTTGGATGAAAAACCCCTCGATATTAATTTTTCGCCATTTAATCGAGACAAAGCGGCAACCAAGTCAATTTAAACCAGAATGTACATTTGAAATCTACATTTAGGCTCCAGCTGGGTGTAATTTACGTGCCTTACTTAAAATCTTATTTCAATATTCCCTTATTATTTCATTATTCGCTTCACAACAAAGTGGGATTCGAATCCAAAGTCGATTGGATGTCTGCCTTTTTAGGCACTTTCTCGAGTCTCCTGGTCACAAGTTTTTCTTAACGATAAAATACCTTTAGCCTTGTGCTTTTACTCTAAGTTGACTCTTCTCGTGTGACGTAAATGAAAAAGGATAGGGAGACTATAGGTATATAAATATATATTTTTTTAATTATGTGTTTTGTTTTAGATGCGAGGTGGGCGAAAGCGGAGCAGTTTGGAGGCTTCAGGATTCTCTGGGTGCTTGTGTAACATTTCCCTCAAACGCCGTGAAATCAACTGTGGTGTTCCGATGCGTACCGTGGCACTCAACAATTGACTTTCCACCCTTAAGAAAGAATGAGGCATTTGTTAGCAATGTAATAAAGCTGACATGCGATAATTCGCTCGGCTCCGATTTTACCGGAAATTTTGATGAGAAAGTTTCAGTTGCCTTATCTCACAGTGCCACAAATCTTAAGGGGTACGAGGTGGTGATGAGAGAGTTAGTGGATTCAGACAATAATGAGTGGAAGGATTTAAAGACAACAAACATTTGGAAAGGGTCAGGTAAATGCCTGTGTGACTAACCGAAATCTTGATTTGTCATTTCCTTCGTTCATTCCCATTTAGACCGGAACTATCATCTGAAGAAACCTGGTCAAAAAGCCACTCAAATAGCATTCAACTGATAGTCATGACTGACTCTTATAGTTATCAGAAAAAATTTTGTTCTGTCGTTTGTTTGGTCACTTTACTAGGCTACCCTAATTAAATGTTTTCTGCAGGTCTGTTTTAATGCGGATTTAGATTCTATAACAGTCATATTCCAAATTTTTAAACTTTTCGGGTCCTTTTTTTTGTTTCTGAATCTATTTGAGCTGCTTTAACTTTTAGGGAAATTTGTTTGAAACGTAAGATGACAGATCTAAGATGGCGGTCATTTTGGCGTAAGGGAAGGTCAGGGTTGAGAGTACTTTTTTACCAATACTTTTAGAGATAAATAGTGAACAAACAGAGTTCCCACGTATGTCGAGGCCTTTACTTCGTCTCTCTTTATTAATAGCAGATACGCAGTGTGATCTCCACTCAACACCAAGAATCCCCTTTTCTGAGGCTAAAGTTACGTGTTGTTCCGTGTTTGCTGTTATCTGCCGTCTCAAGTCCTACACATATTCGACGCATGGCCAACGAAAACAAGATTTTACCTGCAGCGTTCCAGAGTACCCTGATGTAACTGTGACAATCCCAGCGAATGTCGTCCAGAAGAATGGCGACTTCCAGTTAACTCTTAAGGTATAGTTAGAAAAACTCGACCGACTGACCATGCATTATTCTTTGTACATGTTCTGCACGTCCCCTTCTCCGCCCACCAAACCCCGTGTAATTTATTTCGACAACAATCATCGCGCGGTTAAGGTAGAGAATGATTTCTTGTCAATGTGTGTGTGCGGAAAAGACCTTCCTATCACCCCGTTAGTACGACCACCTCGTTATCAAAGCCACTTTTTTGCCCGAAAAATAAACGCTGGTCAGTTTAACAACCTGAAAACACCATGACAGCCAGCAAAATTCAATATCTTAATGTTTGATTTCAGAGTTAGTTAAGTTCGTAAGATCAAAACAAGGTAATTGTAAAATTTAGACATACTTATTATATTAAAATAATAACTGTTTTTACCAGCGTGATGAAGATTTTTCGACATGAGAAAGATTTTTTTTAACAATAGAGCAATAATTGCGTCGAAACTTTTATTCGCTAAGAATGGAGGTAATTTGGTGAAATTTTGTGTGCTTTCTAAGACTGACAACGGCGGGAAGGGCCTTTTCTTTCAATTTATCAAGTGCCAATGGAAAGTTACCCGTTGAAGAAATGACTGTTCCCACATAAGTATAATTTTGAACAGTTTCAACAGGCTCATTGTCGATAAAATAATTACACTCGATACAATTCTTAGCACATTTTTGAAAGATCATTTTTTTTTTTTTTTGGATTGACACTTAACATCCATGTACTGCAAGTGTGTTAAGGCAATTTTGCAGTCCTATTTTTCGATCTTGGTAATATGACTAAATCGTCTGCATTTAAAAGTGAATTTAATTTTGCACCGTTTCGTAGGACAAAGGGATCAGATAGAGTCTTTTCAAACGAGAATGGTATGTTATTAACAAAGAGGTTGAACAGTAACGGGCTCAAAATACAACCTTGGCGTACCCCTCTTGCGTATGGAAAGGCCGTGTTTGATTTTGCCCAATTTTTATAGAAGATGTAGAGTTTGAATACAAGCTCTTTATTAAATTGAAAAAAAACAGCCACCAACATTAATTTGTAATAACTTAAATAAAAGTCCGTCATGCCAAACTGAGTCAAAACTTTTTTTCAAGTCTACAAAACAATTGCAGATTTCTCGTTGTGATGATGGACATCAGTTTATCTACTAGAGTTCTCAATGTAAGAACATGGTCTGCTGTTCGAGTTTTGGGAAGAAACCCAATCTGGAAATTGTGTAGAATACTGAGAGAATTGACATGCTCGAGCAGTCGCTGATTTAAAATAGACCAAAATAACTTTCTCAAACAGCTTGAGACAAATTTCTCGGTAGTTTGTTGGATCATTTCTTCCTCCTGATTTATATACTTGTGTAAGACCGCGACACCAAGTATTAGGCATTGTACCTGAAGCGAGAATTGAGTTGAAAAGTTTAAGATACGCTGGCATCATTTCTTGGAGACTGGCTTTGATCATTTTTTTATTTATTTTGTCCGAGAAGGACGATTTGTTATTTTGCAATCTCTTAGCGGCTATAACAATTTCATTTTCAATGATCAAATAGTCTAAAGAGGAAAACTGCTCTTTATGATGCTCGAGAAGTGTTAGATAATTCATTATCGACTGCTGAATAGGATTTAAAGGACATTTCGAGTGAAGTGAAGGAAAGTATGTTAACCAGTTATCCTGTGAGATTA
Organism: Orbicella faveolata; assembly: GCF_042242905.1. Lineage (NCBI taxonomy): Eukaryota > Metazoa > Cnidaria > Anthozoa > Scleractinia > Merulinidae > Orbicella > Orbicella faveolata. The sequence continues at coordinate 16,933,559 of NW_028301576.1, read as the reverse complement.
ATGGAATGTTGTCTTTATCTCTTCGCGTGTCATCCATACATTCCCAAAAGCGTTTTTTCGTCTTAGGCTTCTGAATTTTCCTCTAACTCAGTGATTTTTGAATTGTAGTAATCATTTTTTTTCCTTATTCAGTAGTTTTTTGTATTCTGTTAAAGCATCATGATATTGCTCTCGTAAGTTTACATTTAAAGGGTTTCTGTGTTTCCGGTTTGAACTTTTCCTTAGCTCGTTTTTTTAAAGCAACATTCTCTATCAAACCATGTTTTGCTCGATAACGGTTTCATTATTTTACGAATTTTTCTTATTCTTATCTTTAAGCATCTTTTAGCTCTTGAAATTTATATGTTTTCTACTTTTCCAAGCGAGGTGTTGACATCTTCATTAAGAATGTCATCCTCACTGTATTCTCGTATGAGTATAAAAAAGTACTATAAATTGCATCCTGGTAACAAATTTATTACTTTATTAAATCCATTTTGAAATCACTGGTTATCCTTGCAGTCTGATTGCCTCTTAGTGGTGCGATCTATTCACGAATCGCACTTTTTTTTTGCTCCAAATCGCATCTTTTTCTCAGCCAATGAGAATGGGACAATAAAACAAAACAACCAATCAGATTTCAAGGTTAGTTTAAAGTAACCAATAAAATTTCAGGAAAATGAAAGACAAAAAGCCATTGTGTGGCGAATTTTGTAACTATTATTGCCACAACTTTGTTGTTATTGTTGTTTTATTCCCAAACAATTGGCGAATTGAATTAATTACAAATTCTGAATGACGATTATGAGCTCCATCAGGCTGAAGACCTACTTTAATGGAAGTTTCGAACTTTCAGTGTCCATTTTGACGAATATTTTAGTGATTTTTCTTCAACATCTGCTGAAGATCCGTATGATACCGAGTCCAGCAAAACATAAACAAACGAAAACCACACAACAACAAATTCATAGCCATCTCAAGAAGGTAGATGTCTCCAGGTCTCCGGTAGTTTCAAACGAAGCAACACAAGAGCTCAACTCTGTCGCTGTGAATAAACATTGTCAAAATACGCTCCGCTCCACAAAACAGTGAATAAACGAACGTCTTCCGAAGCCGCCATCTTGAAAATATCTTGAAACAAATTGCGCCGATAACAAAAAACAAACGGAGATGATAACGAACTAGAATCCCTCATAATCATGCAGAATGCCGCTCAACAGTATTTAAAAGGAAAAAAAAACTCTCCACTGGGCATCGTACACTCGAGGGAGTTTCACACCACAAAACAAATCCATCGCAGAATTACATAGGATGCGCCTTGAAATTCCTTCTCCAAAGACAACGAAAAGTCTCAGCCTTAACCACAGAAGAAAGGAAGGCCTTCCATCATTGATTCAGGCGACGAGAATTGAATTTTTATGCATGAAGTAGACAGTTTTCGTTCTGACTATCAGAACTGCTTGTTTCTTTGTTATGCTCGAGTGAGTTTTCGTCACATGACATTGTTTTGCATACTAAATCAGACGTAAAGGCCGGTTCCGCTTTTTTCAGCAAACCGGCTATGGCTACTGGAACAATACAACAAAATCTAAAATTTAAGGCGATAAAATTGTGCGATTTCAAAATGGATCTAATAAAGTGGCATTTGAACTTCGTATCGTGCAATTTTGGTCTGAAGTCATACTTGTGATTTCAAATCGAACTCGTTCACTCCACGTGGTGACATTCCAGCAGCTAAAATCACAAGAATTAATGAACAGCTGATTGCCGGATTGCGCTGCGCGCTCGTTCGATTTTGTTTGAAATCACGCGTATGATTTCAAACCAAAATGCACTCCACTCAGTTCAATTACCATTATAAATAAATGATTTCATGAATCTTAAAAGGATATAAGTTCTCTAGGTGATTCTAAAGTATCTTTCTGTGTATCGTCTGCATTCTGTAATGGTTGATTTCATTCTCGGGTTGCGCTTGGCTGGTCTTGGTGTTGGTGGTGAATCCCCGAGAATGCTGATTGTCGTTGATGAGATTTCTGATGGTGTCCAGCAGATCCATTATGCAACACATGACGGTACCGTAGGGGCCTTTCGGGTGGAACAGGCCATAGTGGAGACTGTGATCTGATGTATCTCTTTTTTTTTTCTTTTTTTTTTCCCACGAATCGCAGCTATCAGATTTGAGGCAAATAAGCCAATATGTCGTTGCTTAATATGTTTCGTGCCGTGTAATAGATCAGTTTCTTCAGCAAAAAGATCATCATCTTTGACTTTTGTGCATTTGGTAAAATGGACAATCCGGCAATCAGCGGTTCATTAATTCTTGTGATCTTAGCTGCCGGGATGTCACCACGTGGAGTGAGTGTGGAGTAACTTGATTTGCTTTCAGGAAATTTTGTGGCTGCCTCCGTTATAAAAGAAGAAAGTTCAGAGATAAATTCGTCTGTTGGGATTGTCAATGTCAGATCGTTAGTGCTAGTGTGAATACGTCTTTATTGAGAATGGCCCTTGCTTTTGCGACTGTGGGGCATCTGAAGTTTTCAATGTTTGTGTTTGATGGGAAAATGTTCTTCGTGTTGAGGTATTTTCCATTTGAGTCCGATAAAAGTGCGGCATGCGTTGAATTGACTGAGTTCGTATTGGCTGGCGGTAAAGGTTTCTTGTCCACTGACAAACTATTCAGGCTATTTTCCTTGTTCTGAGGGCCAGGCTCCTGAAGCACCGAGAAACGGTTTTCTAAGGTTGGATTTACAAGAAGTTCTTCTTCATGTTCCTCTTCACTGGTATTTGTGAAGGAGTGGCATTTGGGTCAGGTTTCAAAGCGGGTTTGGCAGACAATGGTACCCGAACTAAGATTTCTCCATTCCAGAAAATCCGATACCCGACCGTTTAACGACGTCGACATTTCAGAGACAGCTCACTTTTTTGATGAATAACTAAGAACCACTCTTGTACACCGGCCATAAAACGCATCTAGTTCAGGCACTTTTGCAGACGATATATTGTCTTTTTAGGGCGGTTAAATCAATGCTTACTATTTTTGTAGGTCCAAGAAATTCCACACCAGTGGTTTGACGACGGTGAAATAATCGGCCCTGTCCTTCACATAACATGTTCGCCTGCCATTCAGCTTTTGGAGCCAGCAACAATTACTATTCCTACCTCGTTTCAAGCGGACAAGAATGTTTGTGCAGAACCCTGGTTTAAGAACGCACATGTCAGGTTGTTAATGAATTCGGATGAGGGAACATCGCATTGGACAGAGATTACAGACCAACTGCCAAGACCAGCAGATTTAAAGAATGGGGTGATTACATTTCAAGCGTCACACTTCACTAGGTAACTAGAAAGCGACCCGAAACGAACGAAAATTTGTTTTGTATGTTTGAGCATTGATAAAGAGATGTAATATGACATTTGCAGACACATGTGACCGTCCTTCGAATTTGGGTTTTAGCTATTTCCAGTTCTCATGACACAGTTTTTTGCGGCAGTGGGGAGGGGGTGGAAGGAGGGGGCACAGTTTGCGTAAGTAATTGTTTAAAATTCACTTCGCACTTAGTATTTCGAAAGAAAAATAATGCTTAAGCTTACCCCCGTCCCTTCCCTCCCCCTAAAATTGTATTACTGGGACTTGAAAATAGAAGATTAATGTGTTTTACCTATCATTTTCGATTCACAACTCATAAGTATTTTAACGAACTTGCCAGTTTAGTTACGACCATCCTTCAACTTTTTTCACGAAAGTTGATAGAGGAAAACAGGCCATTTTACAGTTGTGTGATTAGTTACCTGGCCTAAGTATGCAAGCGAGGCTGAGGGTGACCCGGCTTAAATACAGACCTCTCTGGATTTCTCATTTAGATACCAACTTGTAAGCATAAGAACAACTCGATTTATTAAACAAAAGTAGTGAAGACTCACTGAACAGATAAATGTAAAATGGTCTATTCAAAAATATTTTTTAAATTTGTAAAAAGCTACTTTACATTGTTCACATTGTTTGTTTTGGCAAATCACCTTCGAAGAGTTTGTCAAATCTAAAAAGAACTATTACACATCTTTAGAGGGAATGTCCACTGACCGCAAGCTTTCGGTGGCACATGATGAAAAATGAAAAATTCCTCATATTTCGCCCAGAGCTGGTACTCCTAGAAATGTGACTGGATTTTTTCCTAAAAGAAAAACCGCCTAAAATTTACGTGTCGTGAAAAACAAGCACAATATAAGTGACTCATACCTTCTCATAAACTTGGCTCTGTTTAATCCGCATCACACAAGACTCCAGTTTGAGCCTTCAAATTTCATGTGTAGGGGTTTTCAAAACACCTGCGGTAACGAATTTGTGAGTTTATGGCGGGATTAAAAAATATTTCAAGAAAAAAAATTTCTAAAAGTTCCGTTTAAAAAAAATTAAAAGTAAATCTCATTTATAGTGGTCATGCACTTAGCTATACAAGCCCTAAGCTAGCTTAGCTAGTCTACAAGCATGCCAGTGAAACAAAGGAAACAAATATTTCAAATAAACGTAACATAGTTGAAAATCCCAACCGGCAGGAGGCAGACCAGTTGGCTATTTACAAAGCGTGACTGAGAATTTGAACTCGGGACTTCAGAGAAACAAATGCCGCTAGAAGCAGGGTGGAGGCCTTGAACCCGGAACCTCCGCATTGCAACACCAGCGCCCTAAACCACTCGGCCACTCGGCCTCTCGGCTACTCGGCCACTCGGCCACTCGGCCACTCGGCCGCGCTGCCTCCTCCATGGGACGAAATATTTTTCATCACGTACCATACATTTTTGATTTGGCTCGTTCTTAGTGGACAATCCTTTAATAAGATTATTAGAGCCCCAAATAGCTTTTGCAAAGCCGAAAGCACAATCCAAAAAAAATATTTTGGAGATTGGTCAAACAAAAGTTATGTAGTGCTTGCGCAAGCAGTCATATATATATCACCGAAATAGTCTATTATCTTCAAAGATTCTACAAAGGATTCTTCGGAGCCGTCTAAAATAAGGGTCGTGTCGTCTGCATATTGGCCAAGTTTAATTTCTTTGTCCTTTACAATTACGCCACGAATTCCTTTTTTTTGGCGAATTGTATTGGCGAGTACTTCTACAGAGAGAATGAATAGATACGGTGACAGAGGGCAACCTTGCCTGATTCCCCGGTTGAGCTCAAAGAAATTACTTGCCCATCCATTGTTTAAAACACAGCTTTCGCTATTGCAGTAAAATACTTTTAACCAGTTCAGCAATGATGGGCCGAAACCAAAAAAGTAATGGAAGGTTTTACGAATAAAGGGCCATTCTAGGGTATCAAAGGCTTTTTCAAAATCAAGAAAAAGGAGCAGTCCCGGCATATTGTTTGCTTTTGAAAATTTGATGACGCTGTCTATTAAACGAATGTTTTCTCCGATAAGTCTGTCTCTTATGAAGCCGGTTTGATCGTTAGAAACAAGTTTTGGCAGGAAAGTTTTGATGCGGCTTGCAATAGCTTTTGTTGCAATTTTGTAATCGCAATTCAAAAGTGTTAAAGGTCGCCAGTTCTTTATTGAATTAATGTTAGCATCCTTTTTTGGTATGAGCTTAATCATGCCCCTCCTTTGTGATATTGAGAGCTTTCCAATTTCGTAGGAATAATTAAAAGAGTGTATCAAAATTTCCGCCACGTCATTCCAAAACACTTTGTAGAATTCGCAGGGGAGACCATCGGTTACTGGGGATTTATCTGTCACCATACTTTTCAGCGCTTTTAAACATTCATTCCTCCTTAATTCACCCTCACAGAGAGATTGTTCATCGTTATTTAAAACCTTTTTGTTTTCTTGCTGTGGAAAGAAGAAAGCCCCTTCTTAGCTGTCAGTAGCTACTTTAGAACTGTGAAGATTTTGGTAAAACGATTCACATTCTTTTAAGATCTCTTTGTCTGTACAAATGAGGTCGTTGTCATTGACTTTGAGCTGGGTTATTGTTCCTTGTTTACAATGTCTCTTTCCAGATTGAGAAAGTATTTGGTATTTTTCTCACCTTCATTGTATCATTGAGATTTAGATCTTAAAATTGCTCCTTTTGTCCTGTATTCTATTATTGCCGCCAGTTCGCGTTTCTTTGTTTCAAGGTCCGACCACACTTGTTCTCGTCGAGTTTCGTCGCCATTAAATTCAGGAAGACGTTTTCCAAGAGTTGCGATTGGTTGTTCTATTTCCTCCTCTTTTCTTGCTAGTTTCTTTTTCATAGAAGTTCCATATTTCAAGGACTCCTCTCTCACTTTCAATTTAACCATTTCCCATAGTAAATTAGGGTTAACAGTATCATCTTGCGCGTATTCAACCTTGGTTTGTTTTATGATTGATTTTATCCGATTAACATACTCAATGTCATTTAAAAAAGAGATGTTAAGTTTCCAAAAGCCCCGCCCTCTATTGTTAGAATGCAGCGAGATTTGTAATGTAATCATGGAATGATCCGTTTTGTATCCTGGTAATATGTCCGCACTGATGGTGTTACAAAATGTAGTGTGACTTGGAGCGTAAATATTTGCTAAGGTTATGTGTTTTCCATTTGTAATCAGGTCACATATTATGAACAGTCCCTTGGGATCGGTGTAAGCTTTCGAGAGCTGAAAACTGAAATTATTGTTTAAAAGTATGGCTACACCTGCTTTGTTACTAGAACAACAGCTGAATAATGCCTGGTAACCCCATTCAGCTCTCCAGTCATGTATATTGTCTTCCGTACAATGGGCTTCTTGGATAAAATATACCGACATTTTTTTACATTTGAGCCAGTTGAAAATTTCACGTCTCTTAAACTTGTCTCCTAGTCCCCGAGTATTAATCGATCCTATTCTGAGATCCATTTTTCTCATATATTTTGTTAAAAATAATTTGATCGAAGGCGCTCAAGTGCATTGCTGAAATAAACCTTGAAAGTGTAAGCTGGCAAAATAAATCAAAAATACGAATATTTACATATCTACACATAAACACACTTAAAATCAATAATATTAGAAGACTGCTGATGGAATACGGTTGCATTCGATACCTTGTTCGTATTTTTCATTTTAGAGCCGCCTAATATTAGTTCTAAATGTAGCGGAGGCCGAATCTATCAGGCATAAGAATAATAACAAATAAATAGAAACTATGTATGGACAAATTATGCTTACAGTTCAAGTTCTTTACCTAAAGGCCAAAATTTACCTCGGACGAACAGCTTGTCGGGCTGTGCCTTGCTAAATGAAGCCGGGATGTTGTTTCTTCTGGCCTTCTTAAAGGTATCCATTTGTGCTCTCCGCCGCTCCACGATCTCAAAAGGTAGATCTGGATACATCTTAAAATTGGTTTCTCGCAATCCGGGACCTAAAGCGAGCATGCTTTGGCAGTCCTTGAATCTCAGAATCTTGCTAGAATAGGCCGCGGTTTCCCTTCTTTCCTCTTACCAAGGCGGTGGACTCGTTGGATTTCTACCGAGGCAGCATCAACATAGCCAAGATCCCTTTCGAGGAAAGAACGTAGCACTAATTCCGTATCTTCTCTGCTCGAGTCGTCCTCTGGAATGTTTTCGAATTTCAAATTTTCACGCCTAGAGTAGGCTTCAAGATACAGGTGTTGGTCTTCTACTTCTTTAATTCTGGCTCCAAGCTTAAGGTTCTCCTCCTCCAGGCTTTTTAACTTCGTGTTGGTATCATCTTGCGTTTGTTTTAGACTCTGCGAAGCTTCTTGGCGATCTGCTTCGATTGAATTTAAGCTCTCTTTAATGTCATCAACATCGCGTCTTGTGGTGGCGTGACAGCTCTCTAAATTTTGCACACGTCCTTCAAGTTTCAAAAGAGTCGCTTGAAAATCTCTCATTGATTTTTCAATACTGTCCAGTTTGTCTAGCTTCTTTAAAATGTTTTGAAGTGTGTCGCTAAACTCTTCAGTCATATTCAAGGCCGGTAAACTTACGCCTTCTTCTGTGTCTAGCTCGCTTACTTCATGGACACGAACAGCGTGCTCGCCGCTTTTCAATTTTTGCTTTCTGGAGAAGCGTTCGATATCCAAGATTCGTCTGACGAAGACACTCTAGTTTTCCGTTTGTTCAGTGTTTCTTCAAGAGTTTCGGCCATTAAAATCCGCAGAGCAATTGAGTTTAAGGCGAGCGGCTTAAGAAAACACGTCTCACTCCGCCATTGCTCCCCAGTCCTTTTTCAATTAATTTGTAATTAAGGTTGGTTTAATAAGTGAAGATGGAAATTTGGTGATAGTAAGACGGAGCAAAGTGAACTTTTGTAGTGGGTAAAGATTTTGGAGCTGCTTAGTATGCGAAGTTGCCGTTAAAAACCACTAAGGACCTAGTTGTTCAAAAGGCAGATAGCACTATGTACTTAGACAAATCGTCTTCCAATGCGTTGCCAAAAAAAAAAAAAACACTGTCCACTAGATAGTGTAATGTGCGGTGGATAGCGTTCTGCGCCCTTTGAGAATTGGAGCCTGATCACGAAAAATAGCCAGTGGAGAAGAGGACTACATTTTGCTGGACCCAGATTAGAAAGTTACTGTTTAAGTAACAAGTAGGGACGAAAATTTCACTATAGCTAAATACATACTAAATACATACAGGAACTGGAAAAACCATAATCGATGGTTGATCTGTTTATTGTAAAGAGGCAGAAAACAGAAAAATATGGCATGTCGCCACCTACGATATCCAAGAAATGTTGTGAAGGGCCCTTGATTATTTATTTCCCGAGTAGTGCCTCTAAATGAACTTGGTATATTCGTCAGTACCCTGCCAGAAATTAAGCAATTGTTCCAGAAACCAAATCCCCTTTTAATTTAATGAATTCAGTAAGGGGTAAGGCGAAGTTATAATGCCTAATATAATATCTTGAATGCTGAAAACTCTAGATTTTTTGTTAGCATAAAAAAACATTTTTAAAAATGTGTCCAAAATACATTCGAGAAAGAGCAATGAAAAAAAGGTGGCCTAATGTTTCTGATTCATTGTCACAAAAGGTACATTTGTGGTGCTCACTATAACCAATTTTAAATAATTTTTTGTTTGTATACAGAATCGAATTCAAAATTTTACATTGAAAGGCTTTCGCAAAAGGTTCATAAGCAACCTTATGGGGAAAAGCGAAGGCAAGTTTCAACTCCTCTTCAGTTAAATTAAAATTTTGTCTTAGTTTCTTAGCATTGTTTGGTAGCTGAGCTTTCCTACTTACTGTTAATGAATAGAAGTTTTTTGATTTCTTTTTTGAAATATCAAAAATAACAGTGTTACCCTTAAAATAGGGAAGGCGCCTATCGAGCCTATGCTGGGCTGTTTTTAAGTTGGACGGTATAGAGTGTCTCAGACCAGTCCATGTGCAGTGCAGATTCCGGAGTTATAATAAGCTTTCTAAAAAACAGGTTTTCCATTAATTCTAAAGTCTATTATTCTAAAATTTGCTTGTATTCTAAAATTTTTTTCGTTCTCCTCCGCCATTTTGGATGGACAAATGGCGACGCAAATGGCGGCTATTTCGGAAAACGTCTAACACTAGCTGACTGCTGGCACCAGGACCAATTACTTTTTTGCGATTTGCAAAATATTTTTCTGGATTTGACGACGATTCCTGAATACTTCCAGATACTTTTAGATACTCTGCTGCTTTCGGATTTGTGAAAAGGCAGTAGTGGATACAATAATTGAATCAAGATTTTTAATGTTATTTTTTTTAGATTTTACACACCCTTCAACGACTATTTACCAAAAATATGTGGTTTAATTTTTTTTTCGGGGAGGGGGGGTGGGGGTTTGAAACTATTTTGGAATTCTCCAGATCGGCTTCCGTGAATTTGACTTTTAGCTATTTCAAGTGCCCATGAAACAGTTCGTTTTGTGGCTCAGTTTAGAGTAAATTGGCTTGAATGCTTTTCGGAAGTCGGTATATTACCGACAGCATTTCAAACAATAGTTTATGCTAAACCAAGAATGCCAGCGTTGATTTTACCTCAAATTAACAGTGCATGCAACAAAAATGGGCTAGTCTATCACTAAAATACAAGAAAACAAATAGTTGATAAAAGTATAATTGTAGTGTCGAAAAGTCCTCACTCTTTTCAATTTGCATTCAGTCGAGCTTATAACTGAATAGATCGAAGTTGAACTTTTTTTCTGTACTTGCCGTTAATGGGCGCGAGTTTACTACTAGTTGGAGTAAGAAAATTGCTTTATTATCAATTTAGTGTAAGTACCTTCATCTTTGGGTACATAGTGCATTGAAAGGTCATGTGTAGCATATTTGTTCAAAGCAAACAGATGTTGGCTGATGAACACAATTGTAATCATGTCTTTGCAGGTTTTGGCCAATTATATGGTTCAAAGAGGTATTTAGATCAATTTCGAAGGATCCTGCTAATAGTCTCAGTGAAAACGTGCCCCTGGAGGATAGTGCTGATCGTTTCACTGAAAACGTGCCGCTGGAGGATCGTGCTAATCGTCTCACTGAACACGTGCCCCAGGAGGCTGGTTTCCTTGCATGTTTGGGCAGTAGTGGTGAAAATTCACCTGGAGAGCGTCTATTAAAATATTGTTGTTATCCAAGTGCTCTGGGGGAACCAGTCAGAAAAATCATATGCTCTGAATTTAAAGCCTTCCGTTATGATTACGGAGACTCCTTGGAACCGCTGTGTCCTGGTGACATGATAACTGTCGCTTTACGGAGGGGTCTTGTGCCAAGTAACGACACATCAGAGAGCACGTTACTACTCAGGTAAGACTACCAGGGTCCTGAATGAAAAGTGTTATGACTGTAACATTTCCATGAATACTACCGGTATTAACTCGCAATTGACGAAAACCAAGAGAGGATAAAGGCTAAGGGAGTTAATCCACCGTGTAGGTCTGATTCCCGAGATCATACCTTTGAAGTTATTTTTAGACATAGTACCAGGTTCATCACGCGAATGTTTTCCTGGAGGATGAAAATGCGATGAAAAAGCAGCTTGGATTGTCCACGTGAGGAGACCCACGTGGAATTTTCGAAAGAGGTAAAAGTAAAAATCTTTATTAATCCTGAAAAAACACCGATCAGCTGAATCCTAAGGGAGCAGCTGGTATAAACTGGTGATCAGCAATGCAAAATATATTCATCTAAAAATACATCCACACAATCATATCAAAATATGCTAAAATTGCAGTCAAGGATAGATATCAGCAGTATACATTCGAAGTTTTGTTTGACACCGACTATAAAACTATAACTGTAAAAAACTATATAAAACTATAACTATATAAAACCATAACTATAAAAGTTGTTTACGTTCTAATTCACTGCGTTCAAACGAACGTAAATTATTTACCACTTAAATATCCACAAAACAGGCACAACGAAGCATGGGTGGATCGCATGCGGAACCTAACTCTTTTATTACTTTTTTTTAAAGATACATTTCAATAGAATAATATTATAGACCATCAGCTAAATTCCTAGATGTTTTGTTACTCGTAATCGTCTACGCTGTGGTTCTACTACGCACATGTCCTTAGCCTCGTCACCATTCCAGCGTCCGTGAAGCTTTAGCAACCTCTCAGAAACGTAATGCGAGAGGTCCTTACTAACAACAGAACGTAAACTATGGAGACCGTAATCTTTGGGATCATAGCCTACATCCTTAAAAGCGTCCTTGAATATCTCCTTACAACGGCTATAAGATAATTTGCGATTCCTAAGGGTATAACGTAACTTCTTCTTCGTTAATGGCCTGAACAAGGGTTACTGACTAGATAGGTCAATATTGGCTTCTTGGATATACCTACGCAATACCGCAACATGACAATAATTACTCTCTAACTTAGGGATATACACATAGTTCCTCTCCATACACACATTGTTTTACCCTTTGGTACAAATACTTTAACAAATTTCTCGTGAAAGAATATGTGGTTGGGCTGAATGTTAGCTTGTTCATTAAAACGAAAAAATCCAGCAAGGAGTAAGGAATTTACTGCCGCAATACATAAATCTTTCAACGATGCGCCTTCATCACCAAATCTGTCGATAATACTTTCAACAACGTCAGCATCAACTGGCTTCTTCTCGCTAACTGGAAGGCTCCTTGTTCTCTCGGCACACTCAATCATGCTTCTGCCGCAGGCGTTGTCCAGAGGATTAGGGCCGTCATCAGGCGTGAAAGAATGTAGCCATTTAAGCACACAATTGAGGCGGGGGACCTAAGCTGTTGATCTAAGGTAAATAAGTAAAGCGTGACCACTGAGTAGAAAAAGGTATCTGAACAGAAATCTGTCTACTCCTACACCACACAAAAAACTTTTTAATTTCGTTGACGTACTTTTTCGCGTAGAATTAGCCTTGGAGTTAAGGAAGAAACTAAATAGGCAGTCAATTTTTCATGGGTCTGTCCTGTTATTGACAATGTTATGACGAAATTCATGATCAAAACAGGACGGACGCATGAAAAACTGACGTCAATTTGTTAAACTTAGGACAAATTAACCTGACATGAGCCCGCGATCCAACCGACTTGGTCAGCGGTCAATTAAAAAGACATGAACTCGATGAGCTCCAAACTTGAGCCGGCCATATGGTCACGTGATAGTGGTCAGCGAATACCTTGTTTTGACAGGTGTCAATTGACCATAAAATGCATGTCCAATATCAAAGAAGTACGTTCTAAAACAAGGCTGCATGTTGCTGTCAACCTTTTAGAAGTATGGCCGCCATCTTGCACGACTCCGCCGTCGTCGTCATCGCCGCGTCGTGCGTACGCGCCCACAAAAAGTACCGCTAGCCATGATAACCATGAGAAAATCAATGCATAGGTTTGCATTACTTTCCTATATGTGCATGGTGCTCCGCTTAGCGGCCCTGTGGGCCGCCGGAGCTCCTCTGTAAAGTTTATAAGAAAGGAAAGGAAAGGAAAATAAAACTTGAGTCAAGCGAGCTAACAAATAAACACCCAAAATATATTCCAAAGGAAAAACTAAACCCTATAACATCGTAATGTAACTGCACTGGGGCATCAATTAGCCACGCTTAAAAATCCTAACTCAAAAACAAATGCCCGACGCTCGCAAGGATAGACAAACCAGACAAAACACGGAGGCCCTAGAGAAGGCATGCGCCGCAAAAGAGGCAACATTTATAACGCCAGACTAATAGCGTCGTGAGAAAGGCTAGCAAAAGTTTACACATGTTCGACCACATAGCCTTACACACAGTGGGTCCAAAGTCAGCTCGTAAACATAAAACGGACGGACACAGCTGCCCTACATAAAGTTTCGTGCAATGTGTGAGGAAGTTTTCAAATAAACGAAACGCGCAAGAATTTCTTTCCAAAAACTCCAGTCTAAGGGCGACGACGTTGCCTGTAAAATTTACAGAGTACAGGAACGAATTCAAATTTCTTCCTAAAGTGAGATCCTCAGTTCCATTCTGTTGGAAACAGCCTTTCATAAACTGCTTGTATTTACTTGTAAGTAGAGGCCAGAAACTGGACGAAGGCCAGAGTAGTACAACGATGGTAGCCCTCGCCTTCTGGAGACTCGGATAATGGAGGGCGCGAGCAACAAGAGGTACCGGAGGAACCACTGAACAATTCTCAGACTTACGATTTTGAAAAAAAAAAGTTCACCCCTGATGTCGCCGGTTCCAAAAACGGGAAAAGAATCTTGGTAGTTTCGCTGTATAAAAATTAGCAAAACAGTCAACTGTGTGCGGACCCCATAACTCTTCTAAACGGAGAAAAACCGGAGTAATCTGCCAATCATCAAAGTCAATAAGGCGACTGATATAATCTGCTCTCTCATATTCCCTTCGCGGGATCCACTGGACCTCCAAACGAATATTATACTCAGCGCAAAACTGGAAAATTTTGACAGCTAGTCTGTGCAGATCTAACTTCATGCTTCCCACTTCGACCATTTTCGCAGCCGACTGACAATCCGTAAACCACTTGACGACAGAACCCGCCAGAACTGGGGTGAGCGATTCGGAAGATAAATCAATGGCGGCAAGCTCTCTCCAAGTAGGACTTTTGGAGCATTCGGATGGTTCCCAAAGTCTATGACAGATATGCTCCTCGTTAAGAGTGATAACTGAACCACATCCAGTAGCACTTGCATTGAAATAAACGAAACCCTGACGTTGAGGCTTATGAATGAGGAAACAATCCCGAACCTTGAGGGATTCAAATTGGTTTTCCAAAACGCAACTCTTCATTGCAATGCTGATCTAATTCAATTTTCTCCTTCCAATGCTGGACACTTAATGTAGACAAAACGCAGAGCCAAGTCATGATTCTGGAGATATTCCCGGAAACTGGACATGTAGAAAGAATTTGCCCTGTGAAAGAGGCCAATTTCCTAGCAGAATAACGAAGCCAGAGTCAGCAATACTGTCAATGGTTAACAATTATTTATCTAAGTGGAGGTAAATATCCACCACTTTCACCGACAATGAGGTGAATAATTGTTTTAGTATGGACCACACAAGCTGAATAACTAGCGGACCAAAGAGTGACTTAATTTGTTTAAGAGTAACTTTATTTTAAACGGGAAGCCATTTTGGTTTTCTTCGGCTGCTCGGAGGTGAATAGTACTTGGCTAATCACCTCCGAGCTAGCCAATCAGCGTGCGCGAAAATTACTATTCACTTGTGTGGTATATACTAATACTGAGTATTTAGCAAACCTCCTACCGACGATTTCAATGGTTGCTTGAGCACTGTCCCATGTAAGACCCAACCAATCGATTCGCCGGCAAGGTTCCCATATCGATTTCTCGTCATTTGTGATAAAACCTGCCTCACCAAGATCGGTTTTTACTGCTTTAGCTAAGCTACTACACTCTAGGCGATCTCTTTCTGTGGCCCAGCCATCGTCAAGAAAAATAGCAATGCATATGCCCTGATGTCTCCAATGTTTTTCCAAAAGCTTAAGAGTTTTTGGTGAATTTGCGAGGCGTGGACGATAAACCAAAAGACAAACCTGTAAACACGTAAAACTTTGTATAATTAGAGCTACCATGCTTACAAGAGAAACCGAGGTAGGTATCCGCTCTTCAGGTTAAAAGAAAACATAAAAGCTTCTGTCATGAAGTAGGATAACGAAATGTCTATTTTCCAGTCTTCACATGTGACCGGCATATTTCTCAGGCACTTAATAATGTATTTTAAATCAAGAATGAGCCTCTTTTCTCACTGGCTTGACCTGAAACTGACAATCAACTGTCCACCAACGGAGGTACGACAACTTCAAGAACACGACCCGACCAAACTAGTTCACGTATAGCATCCTCAACAAATTCAGCATGGGCAAGGGATGATCTGTCGTTTCTAAATACTGCTGGTTCCGGAAGACTAAGGAAAGGTAACATAATTTTATATCCCCTCTCTATAACATTAAGACTAAATTTCGAGGTTCCAACGCACTTCCAAAATTCTAGTTTTCGTCGAAGATTTCCTGTAACATTTGTAAGTGGTGGATGGTCAGTCAACTCAAGTTCAAACAATTCGCTTTCACATATCCGAAACTTCCTCTTCAAACACCTCACTGCTTAGGGACCGGGGTCGGGTTGCATTCCCAGACTGGGCTTGTTGAAGAAGTAAGAGTATCCGGGGGTGAAGTCGGTTCCACGGTAGACATTTCTTGGGCTCGACCATGCGCTGGTACAGTCTCTTGTCCAGTGGCCGAGCTTAAAGCATCTGAAGCATCGTGCGCGATCCATGTAAGCCTCTCTGCCGCTTGGAAATAAATGAAAACAAAGGCAGTATCTGGCAATGGATAAACAGGAACAGATTAAAGGTTATTTCCGATAATAAGTGTAGAGTTGAAAGCGAGAGAGATCGAACGAAACTGCCGCACAGTAAAAATAGAAAGAAACGACCAATCACGATTTCGAAATGAGCGTCCTCCGAAACCTAACACAGAAAATCCAGTGAGGGATGTGACGCTAAAATACCAGCGGAGAATGTATTTTAACGTTTTAGTAGGGTCAGTGTCAAACTTCAAATGTATACTAATAATATCAGACGAATATTAGAAAAATATGTACCCACTAACAATTATGTTCCTTGAGATCTACGTCTAAGAAATATTTAAAAACCTTTTTAAAACTAAAAGCAGAGCTGAGTTCCCTTAAATCTTTGGGAAGATCATTCCAGTCCTTCGCAGCAGCATACTTAAACGAAGACTGTCCCATTGCTGAAGACATAGCTCCCCTTAAATCTAATGAGGTATTATCCCTTAGAGATCTTTTATGTGACTCTGATCGCTTAACTTAATAATTCTTGAACTGATCTGGACAATTTATGTTATTAACGATTTTATAAACTAATTGAAGCCTTGAGAAACGACGTCGACTTCTTGATGATAAAAGTCCTAGCTTACTGCGCATGTCCTGAAAACAGGATTAACGATAAACTGACAAAATAATACGCGTTACTTGATTCTGGAGGCGTTCTAAACGCTGAGCATTCTGCTTACCGCAATCTCCCCAAACTATACACCCACAATCAAATATAGGAAGAGTAGTATTTTTATATATTCTTAATAAAATAATAGGATGAAGTCTTATTATGCATTTTAAGTTTAGGATAGATCTTAAAAGATATTTGAGCGATACGAAAATTCCAGCTTAAGCGATTGTCAATGTGCAGTCCCTAATACTTGAAATGTTCAGATTGTTTCAAGGGTTTCTCGTCTGGTATAACTTTCAATTCACGGGCAGCCCTCACTGCGTGATTAGTTCCTATTAGCATGACTTCAGATTTCTTTGTGTTGCATACTAGGCCACTTCGATTAAACCAGCTACTAATTGATCTCGGGTCACTGTTGACGATGTCCTCAGCTGTGTCGATATTCATCGAACTTGCATGAACTTCGGTGTCGTCAGCATATAAAGCAAAATTACAATTTTGACAAGCACTCCTGATACCGTTGATGTGCACATTGAAGAGGGCTGGACCAAGTATTGACCCCTTGGGCACTCTGTGCGATATCGCTTTCTTGGAAGAGGTGGTACCGCCGCACGAGACTAACTGAGTTCTTTCTGAAAGGTAACTATTCATCCACTCCAGTATAGTTCCACTTACGCCGTGTGCTTGAAGTTTATTCAGTAAGGTAACATGGTCAATCACATCAAAAGCCTTTCGACTATCGAGAAAGGCACACGCAACTTTTTCTCCTTTATTTATAGCCAACTTCCATGAACCAACCGTTTTGATTAATGCAGTTGTGGTAGGAGAGTGTCTAACGTAAGCGAACTGGCGCTGTTGGATAAGCCCTTTTGCTTGGCATAAGCTTGTAACTCCGAATTCATGAATGACTCTTGAATATTCGAGACACAGCTAGGGCAGAACAGAAATAGGTCTATAATTATCACTTTCGGTTCTCTTGCCGCCTTTAAACACAGGAGTTACTTTGGCGATTTTTTCCATGAGGTTGGGTATGTTCCTTTGTTGAATGACTCATTAAACAAATTGGTTACAGCCCCATTAATTTAACTAGCTGCAATCTTTAATGCTTTTGCGGGAATCCCGTCAGAACCAGTGGCTTTAGATGCGTCGATTGTACATAAAGCTTTCTAAACATCCTGTTCATGTGACCGAGAGGATACGTTGATATCGCTGAGAGGATACGTATCCTCTCGTATGCAGATGTTGCTGTTCTTGTGGTTGCTGCATTGACACCCCAAGAGCTTACTGATGCACTTCGACATAAGTTTAACCAAATCTCCAACTGGTACACCGACAGCAAATTAACAGTTAATGTAAAGAAGACTAAATTGATGTTGATTGATGTTGTCGTCATTTAATGACTAAGTTTTTTACTGATAAAGACCAAGTGAATCGTGTTTCATCTTTTAAGTACCTAGGAGTAGTACTGGATGAGTAATGGAAATGGAAGATGCATGTCAATAACCTTTTACAAAAACTGGGGCATCGCCTCTCAGTATTCAACCGAATCTATCATATGCTCGACGAGAAAAGTCTCACATACTTTAATGGCCTTGTCCTACTACACCTAGATTATGCAGATATCGTCTGGAGAGATCAGCGTGGTATAACAACACAGATGAAACAATTGCAATCATTCCAAAGTCGAATTGTAAAGAAGATTGTAAAGGGAAAAGTGACATCAGCTGAGGCCCTAACATCGTTGCGGTGGGTCTTATTACAAGCGAGGCGTTTTGGTTACCGGTGTTGCCTTTGTGCAAGACGCAATGAAAGGAGAGATCCCCGAACATTTCGATGTGCTCAGATCTACCAAAAACACGGTTACAATACCCAAAATTCGCAAGTCAAGAACGGAATGGGGCAGAAACAAAACGTGTTATAAAGCAATGACCGATTGGCCCTCACTGCCAAGTGAGCGAAAGAAACTTATGCCAAAAAGGATTTTTAAACACAAACACAAACTGAAACAGGTTTTACTTAACCATTTTTAACCTTAGTTAGTAATAGTATTTTTAATCCTAGTTCTAGCTTTAAACCTTAGTTTTAGTCTCACGTTTTTTTTTTTATTACTTCTGTATTTTAGACATTTAGTGTATATTTTAGACTTTTATTTTTTAGAGGACCCTCCTGAAAACCACCTCTAGGTGATTGGTGGTCTCCTCTTAAAATATTAATTTATTATTATTTATTATTACGTATATAACTTATTCCTGTCTCCCCAATGGGGCTTTTCAGGAACAATGACTAACTACACTAATTACAATAACATTAAAATATTGATATAAAGATAACTTGAGAGAGATTACTTTAGCAAGAATGCCCTATATGGGGGATTAACTCCCTTACCCTTCAACCCATGCTGCCAAAACTCAATTACTATAGCATGCGCAATGTAAATACAGCCGCCTGTTATTACACCCATATTCGCAGGCTAGAATTTGTAAGCTCTATCCTTGGTTCCTGTGACGAATAAGACAATGAAAAATACAAGACTAGCAACTGATGGACTATTCTCTTATTATAGTTTTTAGTTTATCTCCTAAGGGCTTTCCATGTGCACTCGATACACGAAGTAGAAGTAAAAATTATACCATAAACTAGCACCATCTGCTCATAATTTTGCTTTGTTTAGACCGGGCTTCTTTCTGGTCACTTGGGACCTAGGAAGGGGAGTGCTCTTAATGCCCTAACCCAGTACCTTTCAGACGATTAAGGGTAATGTATAAATCAAGCCAAGCCTAAAATCGGAGCTCCCATAAAATAATAATCATTTACTAGACACCATAACCTTCAACCCTCGGATGTACAAGGAGTGGGGTGTTGGATCCCAACCCCATAATGTTTTTTCGAGGTTTTGAAAGACTGTTTGCTCTACGGGGCTCAAACTTTCAGCAGTTGTTCATTCATCATCTGCAGAAATTTTGATACGTCAATTGTATGTCCATCCTTTTTGACGTTGCCACGGCAAACGCAAATTTCATGTAGGTTTGGCCAAAGATCAACTTACTTCTGCATGTAAATGCAGAAGTACACGAATTTTTACATTTCACCAAGGTTCTAGCTTGATTTTCTATTACTTTTCGTCATTTTTGACTTTTTAAGACGTCATATGACGTCATAACCAACAAAAATGGTATCGTCTTGTAGAGCAAGCTCAGGGCTATTAAATCAATGTAAATTTATTTTGCTGTGCCTTAATAGAATAAAAACCTAGGGGAGGGGTTATCCCCCCTTCCTTGTACCACGGTCGGCGTACAAGTTAGCTTGTACGTCCGAGTGTTAAAGAATTTCATCAGTAAGCATTTCATGAAACCGAATAAATTGAACAATCAACCAAGCGAGAAAATATCCGTAAACAAACTCTGCAAATCACCAGGTGCGAGTGCCAAATAGAAAATCCGGTTCGCTATTAAAGCATGTAATTCTCACCAAAATTGGCCAAGGGATAGAAATTTTTAAAAAAATCGTTTCAAATTTGATTATTTTTGTTGACGGCTTTGAAGTCATATTATCAGCTGTGGTTTTACTAGTCATTTACCAGTAATCTTTAAAGAAATTTACCAATAAGCCTTTCACTAAAATTACCGAACGAAACAACGAAATCTCCATGAACACAATATGCAAATCACCAGGTGATAGAGTCAAACAGCAAATCCTGTTCGCTTTTAAAGCATGAAATTCGCATCGAAAGATCGCCGAATGAAAGATACGTTAACGAAACTTCTTTTAAGATTATCATTCTACATTATAGCGGAGCCCCATACCCATACAGGAAAGAAAAGGAAACCCATGAATTGATTTTCTCATGGTTATCGTGGCTAGTGGTATTGCTCGTGGGCGCGTGCGAACGACGACGACGACGACGACGACGACGACGACGACGACGACGGAGTCGCGAAAGATGGCGTCTATACTCCAGCTAAAATGTTAACAGAGACATGCAGCCTTGGTTTATAGCCTCCTTCTTTGATATTGGACATCCATGTTACGGTCAATTGACACCTGTCAAAACAAGACCATATCGCAGGCTCAAGTTGTGAGCCCATCGATGGAACGAGTTTTTTTTTTAAGTTGACCGCTGATCAAGAGCTAGTTTTCTATTGGATCGCGGGCTTATGTAAGGTTATATTGTTGTAAACAGGGCCGGGTTGTTCGCCGGCCGGTTAACGCTAACCCAGGATTAAAAGTTAGCAGAAGTATAAATATTCATTGTTTACAAATGTTTTGTTTTGTGTATTTTGAGATTATTTAAACTCAAAACAGAAGGCCAAACAATATACAGAAAACATCACTGCAAAGTTACAAAACTGAAATCAAAATTCTCGCGCAAGGACGGTACCTACTAAATACAAAGATTTTTGCGCCAGGCTAGGACCACGCAGAAAAAGTAGATCTCTGCACGGGCTATTGGAATTCACAAAGAAAAATTGGGTAGCCACGCATTTTTTTGAGATAATTAGCCTTGAATCTCAACAAAAATGCTGACATCAGCACCTTCTCACCTAGAGTAATTAAGAAGATCCTCAAACTACATGGCAAATGGTAACATAAAAACCATTTTTGGTATGTTTTTAATAACAAAATCGTTGCAACAGCGCTTTTATCGTTTGTGACAGACTTCCTCTGGTTCAGCTAAAATACAATCTAAACACCTTTTGCTCACAACCAGAACTAATCACGCGTTGAATAGGGTTGCCACTTCCATTTCATAACATAAAATGTAGGGATAACCACGCGTTTTTTAAAGTTATTCATCCTTTTTGAAAAATTTTACGGTGCCCGTTACATTTTTTTCCTGTCACCTGCCCAGTAAGTAAGACATCTGCGTATTTCGCACTTGTTTTGCGCGCGCACTCCGCCATCTTCAGGTACATGTTTACAGTTGGATATCAGTATAATTTTCAACAGATAACAGCTAGGTTTTCAGCTGGAAGACGCAAACAGTTAGTGGTTAGCGATATGCTGCTATTCTGTTGTTCCTGGTTTAAGTACAGGTTCATTAAACTTGATTTGGTCACAGTAGGAAAATATGCTTTCATTTTAGTCCTGTGCTTGATAGCGTAGTCGATCGCGTCAATGTCAACCATAGCGCGCGCGTGGCGCTTAAACCCTGGCTTCCATGATGCGCAGAACGTGTGCGCACCAACAAAAGTGGGCACTGTCCTTAACCTGGGTTATCTTAACCGGGCTTTAAACAACCCAGCCCAGGAGCTCCGCTTTTAGGCTTGGCTAAGTCTATGTATTACCAAGAAATGCATTTGGAGGCAGAAAACGTTCAGCATGCTCAGCTTTAAGTTTTTATGAAGGGAAAAATAATAGTAGCTTATTTGAAAGGCTTTTCAAAATAAAGAATGCCGTTTTCTTTTTTGGAATATCCTCTTTCGTTTTAGAGATGTTTACGTTTGTGTATTATGCAAACGAAGAAAGTGATGACGTTATAAGTAGTTCCCCCTAAAAAAGTAAAACACCGAATCAATAATATCTCTGGATATAATATGTTGATTTAGCCAAGCCTAAAAGCGTAGCTCCTATTGCAATAGTTAACCATAAAGGAAAAAGAGGATTTGCTTTTCTTGGATCAGAAACTCAAGAAATGATCCATTATGAGCATATAATTGTTCAGCGTGTGGTTTCACTATATTTCCAGTTAAAGATTTTAAGGAAAACGACCACTTTTTTAAGTTTAAAAGACATGTTTCGACAGAACTTCTGTCATCTTCAGTTGAATGAATGATTACAAAGCAAGTTGAATAATAAGTAGGCAAAAATGCTAATTAAGACGAATAGTAACAACAGAACGTGAAAAGGTGTAAATTAAAAGGATAATTTTAGATTTACATGGTGTAATTGCTGATTGAGGCAAGGTAGTTCTTTTTGAATATGGATAGCCTCCTTTATCTTGAGTTGAAAGCTGGTAGTGGCGTGATCTAAAATATGAAAGCAGTCTATTGAACACAATGAGCGACAACGTTCAGAATTCTGAAGATGTTTGAAGATGTGAGAGGCCCTCTCAACGGCGAAGTGCTCACGTACGCGTGTGGAAAAATGTCGGGAGGTTTCGCCGACATAACAGGCATTACAGCCCGCACATGTAAACTTATAAACTACATGTGAACGAAGCCCGCCGGGGATAGGGTCTTTCACACCAAAAAGGTTACCTATCTTAAAGGAAGAAAAAACTAATTTGATGTCTAAATTATTACAATAGCGCTTGATTAAGTGTCGAATCTTCTTCTGAGTGATGACAGAAAAATGGCCTATGTACGGCAGCTTAAAGTAAAACGCGGGCGAGGTGGTAAGGGGGTAGCCCCGGGGACAATGATTGCTATGGGCCCCAGTGATGTAACGGTTAACCACTTTTTCAATTAAATGGGCAGGGAAAAGGTTCTTTTTGAGAATTTCAGTAAGCTTGGTTATATCCTCGTGTAACCCCAACCAAGTGTTGTTGATCTTGTAGGCCCTGACACTTAATCAAGCGCTATTGTAATGATTTAGACATCAAATTAGTTTTTTCTTCCTTTAAGATAGATAACCTTTTTGGTGTGAAAGACCCTATCCCCGGCGGGCTTCGTTCACATGTAGTTTATAAGTTTACATGTGCGGG
This sequence comes from Orbicella faveolata, assembly GCF_042242905.1. Classification (NCBI taxonomy): domain Eukaryota; kingdom Metazoa; phylum Cnidaria; class Anthozoa; order Scleractinia; family Merulinidae; genus Orbicella; species Orbicella faveolata. The sequence continues at coordinate 16,910,529 of NW_028301576.1, read as the reverse complement.
CTGTAATGCCTGTTATGTCGGCGAAACCTCCCGACATTTTTCCACACGCGTACGTGAGCACTTAGCCGTTGAGAGGGCCTCTCACATCTTCAAACATCTTCAGAATTCTGAACGTTGTCGCTCATTGTGTTCAATAGACTGCTTTCATATTTTAGATCACGCCACTACCAGCTTTCAACTCAAGATAAAGGAGGCTATCCATATTCAAAAAGAACTACCTTGCCTCAATCAGCAATTACACCATGTAAATCTAAAATTATCCTTTTAATTTACACCTTTTCACGTTCTGTTGTTACTATTTGTCTTAATTAGCATTTTTGCCTACTTATTATTCAACTTGCTTTGTAATCATTCATTCAACTGAAGATGACAGAAGTTCTGTCGAAACATGTCTTTTAAACTTAAAAAAGTGGTCGTTTTCCTTAAAATCTTTACATGTCGGCTGCTATCTAGACCATTTCCAGTTAAATTTTAACAAACTATACCCGCACTCAAATAACGTATTAGCTTCATAGCTGGTGCTTTTAAGTAACACCTTTCCTCTCTCCACCTGGGCCATACCTCATCCTCACAAGTCCCATGATTCTTCGTGATCGCTCCGTTTCACCTGACTTCAGATACCCGTGCTAATTGATCGCAATTAGCATTTCTCGAGACTTTCTACATCAAGAACTTTAAGCCTAGCATTAATGAAGAGATTAAAGCCTCTAGAGAGATATCTTTTTCTTTAATCACTTTTGATTAAATCATGTTATCATATGACCCGTACGGCCCGCGGGCAATCTCCTTGGAAAACCATAAGGAAAAAAGTCCTGTATGAGGGCCGTACGTGTCGAAGTGATAGGGCCGGAAAAACGCGTACGGCCCTACTAGAAAGGCGTACGGTCCTACTAGAAAAGCGTACGACAATTCGATGCGAGTTAATGACAAAAACAATTTTTTTGCTGTAAAATTCTGCATTCTTCAAAATGAGTGATGAACGTGATCATTTCTGAAGCATTCTCAGAGCAAATTTTACTATCCAGGCGAACTGTCGGATGCAGAACTACTTCAGTCTCCAACTCACTCTCCGAGAGCTCTCCGAAAGTCAACACTCCTTACGAATGAAGAAGTTCACAACTTTCTCAGAAACCAACAACAAGCAAACAGGCGGTCAAGAAAACAACTTTTCCGGGTGAACTGTCCGATAATTAATCTTTGGAATAAGCAAACAGACTCTTGAGGCGAAACTTCTTTCAGTGGAAAGCATCGTGGGTCACTGAGTAAGAAAACAACGTGAAGAAAACAAAGTACGATATAAAAGTTTTCTTCAGTTTTCTTCTAGTTTCCAGAGTTTCTGAGAGAAGTTGGTTAAACCAGAGAAATCACAAACATACCTTGTGTACAGTAGGATAAATTGCTCTGCAGTTTCTACAGTACCGTTGTTTGAAGAGACAAAACTGAGTACGAACATAAGTTAAAACTCGCTTAAATTTCCACTACACAGCAAAGCCAGCAAAGTCAGTAAACCCAGGCACTATTTGCGGGAGCCAAAATCGGTGTTATTAATATTCAGTTGCTGCTTCTCCCTTTAAGAGAATCCAAGAGGCCAACAAATAGCTTGAAGCGACGCCGACATTTTATTGAGTCTTCAGATGAAGAAGATTTGTGAACAATTTCAGCGAAGCGTGAAGCGAACTTTTGTCACTCGCTATGTTTTGATGGTTTTGACATATTTTTCACAGCTTTATGTCAACTTTCTGTTGGCTTTTTAAACAGGTTAGCCAATCCCGTTAGCATGAATTGTAATTGTGGACTTACATTGAAAAACAAAAATGAGAAAATGAGTCGTGTTTTTCGATGAATTGTGAGTTTCTTGTTCGACGCGGAGAAATAATTGACAAGTTTTTATTATAGAATCTTTTTTGTAGTTGTTCCGCGCGCGGCGGTCTGATGTTATGCAATCGCGTCCTATTTAAATTCAAACAGAATTTTCAAAATTTTCAACACCAAGTGGTCATATGATAAAATTCTTATTGACTGAGCTAGGCCGGGCTAGACGGGAAAATATTTGGCTCTCGGTCAACTGTCTAATGGTGCTGGATTTTTATACCCAATAAGCGTGGCTAAGTTTCCAAGCCTGTAGAAATTACGCACGCAATATATCAACTTTCCAAGAGACGATTGTGCAAGGCATATGTCGACGGAAAAGTCAACAATGCATCAGGGGTTAATTTTTGCCGAAATTTTGTCTATGCACGTACCCCACCTTAACACCTAGAGTAACAACCTGGCTTGAGACTGCGATCCAATCGAAAACCAGTCACTGGTCATCAGTCAACTGCAAAAAAAAAAAAAAAAAAAAAAACACGCGACCTCGATGAGTTCTACACTTGAGCCTGCGATACAGTCACGTGATACCGGTCAGTGGATACATTGTTTTGACAGCTGTCAATTAACTATAACATTGATGTCCAATATCAAAGATGCACCTATGGTAATGTGTTAGTCTCTTATTTTTCAAGGTATGGGGCTTGGCGCACGGTCATACGGACAGGTCACGAGACAACCCAAATTTTCGCTCGCTGGGTTACCAGATTTTCTAAAGTATGGGGCTTCGCTCGGGGAGCTGCGCTATTAGAGCGGTGTTCTTCAGACTTGGCAGCAGAAATGTGCATAAAAGACATAAAATGACATATGTTGTGCCATTATTACGGCCCGCAACACTCTTGGCTCTAGTCTCTTTCTGTCAAAAACCAAATATCTAATTTGCAAACCTTGACGGTGAGTATTACTCAGAACACACATGGTGCCCATATTGTCTTAACTCTCCTCATTAGATTGTTGGGCGACGATGATCCTTGTTTAAGACCAAAAATGGGAATTTCAGTCTTAATTTAACCAAGACCAGCGAGAAAACTGTTTTCATGGCATCGGCACAACAGGTGTCATTTTGTGCTTTTTGTGATGCAGATTTCTGGTGTCAGGTTTGAAGAGCACCGCTCTAATTATTCTAGAGATATTCTTAATTCGGTGTTTTACTTTTTTAATGGAACTACTTATGACGTCATTACTTTCCTCATCTGCATAATACAAAAACGTAAATATCTCTCAAACAAGAGAAGATATTTCAATGAGGACAACACCATTCTTCTTTATTTTGAAAAGATTTTCAAATAAGCGCCAATTATTTTTCCCTTCATTCTAGATAGTGCTCTTCACACATTCTCGCAGCTCGCGAGAGTCGTAAGGAAAATTGTTCCATGGTTTCCAAACGTAACCGAAGAAGAAATTTTAGCAGTCTGCGAAGCAGCTGCCTCTACTAACACAAAGAAACTTACAAGACTCGGCATTGCAGTATTTACACATACGGTTTATTATTAGCCGTGAGGTTTTTCGAAAATGCGACACAAAACTTTTTACTTACAATTGTAATTTACAACAACTTCGACAAAACAACTTGAAACAATCAAATTTTTAAAATGTCTTACAGAATGGTTTCAAATCAGGAAGACTTTACAACTCCTTTTGAAGATATCTGCTCGAAGCAATTGCACAAGTGCCTTCAAAAGAGGCAGAAATTACAGTGAGGATACTCGAACCATGAACACCAAGACTTTTTTTTTTTGGTGTATTTTTTTTATCATTATCCAGTGAGAGTTCTTCATTTAAACAAAAGGATTAGCGTTTTTTAGGTGCTGTCCAATCACAGCGGTGGCGGGAAAAAATAATGTTAGTTTTTTCCATAGCGTCGTCTCGACTATATTATTGAACGTAAAATGGCCTACGCGCCAACTAAATATTCTTTTAAGTACAATTTTTATCGCTAACTTTAAATAATCTGTAAAGTTTTTTTATGGTACTCACTTTTTTAATTCTTGTTCGACGAAGGTGAGTACAAACTCGCTGTCAATAGACAGCAAGGGATATGCGACAATGGTAAATTTCTGCCACAAGTTTATGGGGAAAGAGTGCTTGATCTACACTAACTGTGCGAGTTAGCATCGGATATGTAATTATGTTCAATTCTATGACGAGAGCAACTCTTCTCTAGCGGGACCACGCCGAAAAAACACCGGTTCAAAATAAAATGTCGGCAGATTTTGTTGAATATGTGGAGTCAGAGAAATTATGTCAACCAAGTATGTATACAAGTGAGCTTCATCAGCGTTTGTTATTAGATGGAATTTCTCCCCCTGGTCATTCCCCTTCACAGTCTGCAATAAAAAAGTGCATCCGGGAAGACTGCAGAATGACAAAGAAAAAGGTTTCCCAAGTACCCAAAGAATCGTTGCCACGTGCAAATACGGAATACACCAATTATTTTCTTGACCAAATTGGGCAAGGTGACTTCACGAAACTTCATTTTTTGACTAATGTAATGTTATTGTACATCAGGAAATCGGGTCTAGGGCAATTCCTATGTCGGCGAACCTACAATAGAAATTTCAGCGCTATGCTTCAAACGCAAACTATACGCTGAAGTTACGTTAATTCATTCCGTTAACGGAGTAGATTACTTTGATGTTTTGAGAGGCCCTTCTAATAATATGGAGCTGCTGAATTTCTTCAGTGAAGCTCTTTCAGTAAATAGCCTAGATGGTTCAACAATTCTCGAGGAATGGCGACGTTGTCGTTATGGACAACTGCGGATTTCACCACGGACAATTTGCGGAGGCCTTTTTTCCGAGATATTCTTCAAGAGCATGGCGTTGAATGCAAGTGAATATATGATATATCATTTATTTGAACTGCGGAGAATGATATGAAGACATGATTGATCATCTCAGCCATACACACAAACTTAAGCAGATGTGAAATTAAAGCCTGAAAAAACTCAGGCCTGAACAGGATTCGAACCCATGACTCCTGCGATACGGTGCAGTGCTCTACCAACTGAGCTATAAAGCCATCTGGGAACTGGTCACTTTGTGAGTTCGTAGTATACTCGTGGATGGTGAAGAATGCAGGTTTACACGCCCCACTTGAACAACTGCGAATTCTGTTTTCACTAAATAAAGTGCTACCTTAACACATCTTTCACTGGGAATGAAACTGAAATAGCGGTATGCGAAGCTGTATCGAAAATAACTCCAGCAAATTCAATTTCATACTTCATACACTGCGTCTACGTCTGATTGACAGTTGTTGTTCTATTCATATCTACTGCTATTTTCATCTCAGCCGCGACTCGTTCATGCTGCTAAAGAAGGCTGGTTTTCACTAGCGACGGAGTCGGAGTTGGAGTCGTAGCCGGACTCATAAGAGCGCTTATGAGTCGTAAGCGGAGTCATAGGCTCGACGGAATCGGGGTCGGAAGAAGCAGAACGTTTCCATTTCTTCCGATTCCGTTTACGACTCCGTCGTTTATGATCCAGTGAAAACTACATTGTCGGAGTCGGAAGCAGAAACGGAAGAACCAACCAATCACAAGGTCCGGAAACGAACATTGTGATTGGTTTATTCTTCCGCTTCTGCATGCGACTCCCACAATCTAGTTTTCACTGGATCGTAAGCGACGGAGTTGTAGGCGGATGCGGTGTTCTGCTTCCGACTCTGTCGGTTTGATTTTCACTAGATCGTATCACTCTACGCTTCTGATTACGACTCCGACTACGACTCCGTCGCTAGTGAAAACCAGCCTTAAGAAGTGTAAATTGTCCTTATTGACAAGAATGTAATATTGAAAACAAAACTTTTTACTGGATAGATTCTGTGAAACTGTTCTATTGTGAAATTGTTACTTTGTAACAAGGGTGAAAATTGAATGATCATTTGTAAACAATAAAATCAGCGCAAGAACATTTGCACTTGTGATTATTCCAGTTGAAGTCACAACATAAACATATCAACAGGGCAGTGCAGCATAAAAGGAGAAAAGTAGAACTAAGATACACAATGTAATCGTTCGTGTCAGTTCACTGCACTCGGAGAGGGTCAACAACGCCATGTTTATACTCTTAGATAACAATTGGCAATCTCCAATCGTAAGTTGGCTGTCGATAAAACCAGGAACACGGAACATTCCGGAACTTCCCGGAACATCCCGGAACCCATTGCGGAACATCAACAAAAATGTAACAATTATGAGAAAAATATGTGCTGGATAAAGAACAATTCATTCAACTGACCGCAACGAGTGGAGGCTCCCCTTCTTTCCCGCCAATTGCGTCAATCGAATTACAGCAACTTGTTAACCCAGGGGTGGAGATTTTGAACTTTTCTGAAAAAAATGCCAAAATCCCCACGCCCGGACAACATAATTGGAAACAAATATCAAAATTCTCCACCCTAAGGCAAAGAAAACTCATGAATAAGAAGTGACTAAGCATGCAGAAAATTATCGACGCTAAAAATATACGAAGCCAAAGCTCTTTCCATTCAATATGTACAAGTATAAACTGAAAGTATGCATGGCCTGTATTAATGGAGGCGACAAAAGATTCATTTAATCTTCTTTGAAATCGCTCTGAAATGATTTCCTTTGGGTTCCGGACAAAGACCTCACTAACTCCCAGAAACTTCTGGATATTTACAAGATGGCAGATGGCCCATTACCAGACTTGCTTGTCCTTCAAGATGGCGACCGTGTCATATACCCTATCCTGGGGACATCGGGAGCAGTTGAATCCCTACCCAGGGGACAGACTTCACAATCAAATTCCCGTTGGTAACCCGCACCGCACCCTACCCCTTGATAGGTGCATTACGTAGAAATAGTCTCATATTTGTCGGTCTGATTGAAGAGTTCGAACGCCACCATCTTGGTTTTCTATGAAGAACGTTTTGGGAAGAGCACAGCAGGCCCCTACTCAGGGGACAGGTACTCTCCACGGATTTCGCTCGCCATGAAAAAAACAGCAACAAAACAATATGGTGGTAATCGACCTCTTCACTTGGAAAAATAAGGGGCCGTCACATGATTAAACTGATGGTGAACAATTGGCAGGAACGGATTATTGGGAATAGCTTGTACACTTCCTCCAGGATGGTTAAAAGGTTAAAGTTGCGAGCCTTCACTCATTGCAGTCATTTACACCTTTCTTAACTTTTAGTTTTGCATATTCGGATTTAAAATAATCCCAATTACTTTTATTATATTACTTATTTCTCTGTTTTGGTTATTCCTTTATTTAATTTTGTGTATTTTTCTCATAATTATTATAATTTTTTTTATGTTCCGGAATGTTCAGGGATGTTCCGGAATGTTCCGGAATGTTCCACGTTCCTGATTTTATCAACGGCCTCGTAAGTTTCCTCTAATGGAACTTCATTTTTCAGCGCTCGCTGGGGAGTCTGTGCAAGGAAGAACGAACTAAGTACTTAGCGGGATTTCGTTTTCTAAGATGTGGACGCATGATAGCAAAGAAACTTGATTTAGTTGGCAGCGGCAAATACGTCGTGGTCACTTTAAGCTTTCGCAAACTTTTGTTCGAGTTCTTTTAGTTCACGCTGTAATGTGCGAATATCGGCCAACAGTTCTGTGTGCTTGTCCTTTAGCTTACAAATGTTGACATCGTTACAATGAATTTTCTTACAATTTGTTCTGTTGTAGCCAGACGTATGTCAAATAGCACACACTTTTCCCCGCCTTTCATGAACATTTGGTAAATCTTTCAGGGCTTTTTGTTTCCTATGTAGATGCCTTTTAGCACTTTCAACCTGCACCTCTAGTACTTACTTACTTACTTACTTACTTATCCTCATCGGGCCCATGAGGACTCTTGAGGCCCGCCAGAAGATTGCGCCATCCATCGACGACGTCGATGCGGCAGCAGCTCCCCATGAATGCCATCCAAGCTTGTTTGAAAAACAGCTTAGAAAGATATCATCGGATAGCTCACGTGTCGGCCGACGACACTCCCAGAAGAGTTTGTCAATCTTCTTTTCGGTTTCCGTAATCGTACATTTTTTTACGGAGTGTGGGGATTAGTCGCACGCCCAGCCCCAACCTGGAGGGCCAGTGACTAGTGACTACCATTTAGTCTTGCCTCTACCCTTTGACCTGCCCGCCAAGGTTAGACCTGCTGGGGGAAGACCCCCGATGGTATAGCTCTCGGGGTCATTGAGGCACGCAAGCTCCCCCACCACGACAAGGCGGTAGTCTATGGGGAAGGCATTTCTAGTAGCTATAGATTTTCTGACAGTTCCGCAGCTCTTCGGTCCAACGGACTTTGAATCATTTGAGGGCTTTGGCTTGAAGTGATTGCGCTCGCTTCAAAACTTACGTTGACTGCAGCCTCAGATGACCGTTGTTGGGGTGCACTGCTTGTACTTGGAGTCATATTCAGTCGCTTTGGCTCAAGGTGGTTCAGGTTGGACTGACGGCCTCTCTCTGTTTTTATGCTGCTTAGTCCAGTCTCCAACACACGTTCCGCAAGTAAAAGCTTATTGGAAGACGGAAAGAACAAGTCCAAATCCTCTGATTTGACGCATGCCAGTGATCTACCCCTGCTTTCGAACGACACGGACAATTTCTCTAATTTTATTCCAGGAGATAATGATTTCAGCCAGACGTACGCTTCACTTTCCTCAGCCATGATAGCTCAATGTTTACTCTGACTTAATTCAACAGACGTAAATGCGCGAGCCTCGTTATAAAGTAACCTCGCGATTGGAGAATGCCAAAAACCCGTAAAAAGTATAGGTGTTCATGGTTCGAGTGTCGTCACTGTAACAGCTGGAACTTGTTTGTACACTTGTTCCCTGTAGAAGAGTTGTAGAACTTGAGAGATTTCATGCACACTGACTGATTTGAAAGGTGCTAAAACATATTTTTGTCATGCCAAAACATCCAAGTAATTGTTTTCAAGTTACAACGGTGCTTGAATAAAGAAATAGACCACGAATTTCCTCAGGTTTATAGGCGCAATAAACCCAAGATGGATGCGCGTAGAACTCGAGAAAAGCAGTATGAAAGGCTTAAATAAAATAGTCTCTCTTTATGTTTCAGGTTTCGTCCTACTAAGGAATTTCTAAATGGAACCGTTGTTCAACTTTCCTCTGAAGATGTACCCCAAATAGAGTTTTTGAGACCTCTCAATGAGACATCACGAAGAAAAAGAAGCCTGTGTCAATTGTCAATTGTTTCACCTTACACTCAGGTAAGATATTTCCTTGTCGATTTCAGTTTTGTTTCGGTATTTTTACAAACAAAAAGGCCGCTTCTTTTAACACTAGATAGCAGATACACACACACAAAAACGAACGTACGTGACCTGCATACCTCACTCAAACGCACAAACATCACGAAGAAAAAGAAGCCTGTGTCAATTGTCAATTGTTTCACCTTACACTCAGGTAAGATATTTCCTTGTCGATTTCAGTTTTGTTTCGGTATTTTTACGAACAAAAAGGCCGCTTCTTTTAACACTAGATAGCAGATACATACACACAAAAACGAACGTACGTGACCTGCATACCTCACTCAAACGCACAAATACCATACATGCGTACACAAATAAATTATACGTTTATACCTGCCTGCATGTGTCTGTTAATGAAGTTCGCAATTTGGAAAACATTTCAGAAGAGCTTAGTATGGATTTCAGTCATTTATTTTTAGCCTCGCTTGTTACTCATTTATTCACAATGATTGTTTCAAATTCATAGCTAATACCTAGATACAATGATTTAGTCAACAAAGGGTCTTGATAGTAGCAGAAAAGTCAAGAACTTTCAGAAAACGACAAAACGTTTGAGTTTATAAAACATGTTTCGACAGAAACTTCTGTCATCCTCAGTTAATCTAACCTGACAAAGCAATGGAAGCTGAATTTATAATAAGTAGAAAATGCTAATTGTGATAAACAGTAACAACAGAATGAAGCAAAGTGTGAAAGAGTGAGAATGAAAGAGATAATTTTAGATTAGTATGGTGTAATTAATGATTCTAAGAGGGTTGTTCTCTCGGAATATGAATAACCTCTTTTATCTTGCGTTGAAAACATTTTCATTTTCCATCGCTTTGTACTTGAATTACCTGTGGATCACAGAAGTTTCTGTCGAAACATGTTTTGTAAACTCAAACGTTTTGTCGTTTTCTTAAAATTTAGTTAACACTAATTAAACGACTTGTGCTTTAAACTCAGATGACCAATGTGCTTCTATTAATCACACAGTAAATATTTTTTTTATTCTTTTTTTCATAGACAGCGAATAAGCAACCTGGTAAGTTCATTTGCTGAGCTTTCTGTTGTTGTTAATTTCTTTTTCTTTTTCTTTTTTGAGCTAGTGAGCTTATTATTTCTGTGGTGTATTATAACTTAACTATCTTCAGAAGGAAGTAAGGGTGAATTTACCGTTAAGAACTTTATTAGATAGCGGCTATTTGTGGAGTTAATGGTTACCAAGGAAGCTACTTAAACAGTGTGCTGTTCAGAGTCGATGAAAACACGTCTAAAACGCTTCATTTGTTAAAATTTTCTGAGGGTGCATAACTGTAGAAACCCTAAGAGGAAATTTGTGCGCCATCTTCCGATGCTCTCTTTTGGGGAAAATAAACTCGGGAGCCCTTGAACAAAACCAAATAAAAAAATCAATCAAGCTCAATCGAAATCCAGTCTTTCGATTGAATGCCGATTGTTTCGGCGATCGAATATAATCGAATTGAACATTTTCGGGATGAGTTCGGATTTCCGAACTCGGGAGTTCGATGAACAGACCAATCGGAAAAATCGAACCAATCGAACAAAACCGGTAACTAAATATATATCTTACTAGAATCGTGTTATAAAACTGTTATTACTTGACCGAAGTGTAATGGATATAAACACATTTCAATTAAGTCAAATTTTTATTGTTTTTAGAAGTTCAAAATCTATGAGATATGTAAAGATAATCCTGGAAAACGTCAACAGCACAACGAACTAAACTGCTTTTATAATACCCACAGTAACTCTGAGCGAAGATATTCTCTTACTGGCTATACTGAGGCCCGATGCGACTTTTTCGCTCTCTCCAACCCAACATCTGTCGTGCTGACCCTTGCGATGCCTCTTAGGAAAATCAGTCGGACGTGTAAACTACTGGTGATTTGCGCGCGTGATCGATCAGTTCCCTTCTTCTAGTCACCGCGCCCAACGGAATTTCGAACCCAGAAGGCTTTTCTGGACGAGGTTTAAGGGGGGAGGGAGGGGGTAGGGGGTAGGGAAAAATAACAACAATGCAGCAGGCAATTCTCCAGACCTCTTTCTACAGTAGATAAGTGTTCCCGGGTGTCGAGAAAAAATAGTGAAACTATCTCAGATAGTGCAGAGTGCAATGTACTGTACAACTAGTCACACAAGTCCTCATCCCCGCTCACTCTCAATATGTATTGACATTGGTAGCAGCTGGGGCTTTTCCCCTTGGAGAATATGAATGGAAGATTTGGTACATTTTTGAATAAAACAGTAGCGATACATAAACATGACGAAACTGTTCCCTTAGCCATGTACATTCTTTTGTTTTCTACCCCTAATTTTATTCGTATGTAGTTTCATATTTTCATTTCTATATCCAATGGTTATTGAACTTATTGGTCTGAGATTGTGATTTCAAATTCGAACGACCGCGCAGCGCGATTTCGATTTGAAATCACAAGTATGGTTTCAGACCAAAATTGCACGACACGAAGTTCAATTGCTACTTAATTGCATTCATTTTGAAATTGCGCAATTCAATCGTCTAAATCCAGAATTCGTGTCCAACGTATTATTGTTACTATTTTACTTTAAGTTATTGTGCTACTATTTCACAGTACACGTTCAACGCGGCCTCAATATCAAATGCGAAATGACGCGTTTGACGAAGTGATGGGTCTTATTTCGAGAACATAAAAGAGTTTGGGGCTGAGCAATATATCCCATGCCTCTCATTCAGTTCCTATAGATAAATATTAATTTAATTTTACCGATCCGGTCATACCTGCCGCAATGGCGTAATCGATTGTGACAGATCAGGTCCCACATTTGAGAAAATGGCTTTTAACTATAGGTAGCTCCGTCAAACGTCGACAAAATATAATTATTAAACCTTTAAAATATCAAAGAAAGGTGAAATTTTTTGCTTGTGAAACATTCAGTATGATGGAATAAAAAAAACTGGCAGCCTCCGACATTTATAGCTAAATTTCCATGGCAAAATAGCCGGTTTTGAGGTCACTTTGAAAACTGCGTTGCGAAAAATTAAAAAAAATCGAATTGATCTAAATAAATGTGATATCTGTACATTGGATATAATGGTTGACATTCACTGAAATCAAATTGCCCTATGAGCAAAACTCGTGCGTACAAAATGAAATTACCTGAATTAAATTATGTCCGGAGCTCCTGATTATGTATATTATTTTGTTTTCCATTTGCATACTTTGAGTACGAGTTATGTAGTAGTTGTTTGCCAAAGAATAGAAGAGACGTTTGGATAAGAGTGCGTGACAATTGAAATGAACATGTCATTGCATGGACATAAGGCCATGGAACTTGATTCCGTTCGTGGGGAAACCCACCAGTAGCCTTGGTCAAAAGCTAGCCTACGTTTACATACAATCTCATTAGCTCCGCCATACTAGAGTGAACTTCCTCAAGGGGACGTAATGCATCGGTTAATTTCAGCAGTGTCCATCTCAGCCCTTTCAGGCAATAGCTTGGCTCTTGCTCCCGTCTTCATTTTGAAGGTAGGCCATTTGAAATTTTATTATCAACCCTGGAGCGGCCATTTTGGATCATTTTGCCTACCCCCGGGACAACCCCAGAACATTTGGCACTTGTGGATTTGGTCTCACATGTACATGATGTTCTCTACGAGAACAGGAGCCCATCACGGGCTCCTGACGAGAATGATTATACTCACTTGTGTTTTTTTACTTATTCATCACCTGCTTATCACATGTCGATCAACCCGAAATTGGGCTGTTGTCGACTGGGTTACGATTTTGGCCGCTTAAAAGGCAATATAAGAGAATACTTCGATGCTCCAAATGCTACGTGTAGAAAACAATTTAAACTAGGGTATCTAAAAGATAGTAATGCTGTGGCACATTCTGTTGATAGTGACATATTTTAAGCAGTGTTTCATCTACCTGCGCGTTCTAAGACTTACGTAGTATCAAATCGTAGGGAATCTGTCCTTGTATGCATCAATTTCGAGTTGTTCGTTGCGCAATGTACTCTGGTAAAAAGTGGCGCAGTGCACTGTAGTTAAATGTAATGCATTCTGGTAAAAACGGATGAATTCGAGAATTCGTATCCCCTTCTATATATTCTTCTTAAATCCCGAATATGTTGCTGCTCGCTCGTTATGCTCGCTCCGCAGCAATAAAAGTGCCTTACATTATGTTTGTATTGTGTTATTTTGATGTCCCGTAAAATACTAATCAGTTACTTGAAACAATATTAACCCCTTAATGAATTCACCAACAAGCATTCATTAAACCGAATTACTTGAACAAACAAAACGAGGAAACGTCAATAAACGAAATGGCAAATAGCACATCCTGTTCTCTTTTAAAGCATAAGACTCGCATCGAAAGATGACTGAATGAAACAAACGCTAAAGAATGGGGTTTAGAGCCACCTTAAATTTTCGAAAATTTAAGGTGGCTCTGAACCCCATGTACAGAATATTTTTAAACTTTGCCAAAAGTTGCGTCATATCATGCTTATCAAAAGCTGGCAGTATAAAAAAATTTCACCGTGCTGTTTTTGAATTATAAGCCCTAAAGCTGTAACTGAGGGTGCTTTTAGGAGGTCGTACTGTTGCTGTGGTAACCTATTGTGTCACGGAAATGATAACAATGTGTTCACCAATGATTGGGCAGTTTTTTGATACCATGACTGTGGCATCGAGTGATAAAGAGTAGTGATAACGACCCATCCAAATATAAGTGCTGGAAACTGTTTTGAGCCACCTTAAAGAAAGAATTACCTTAACACTGAACACTTACTACTATAAGAATAATAATCATAACAATTACAATTTCCTCAAATGTGACTGGTGCATAAACTGCGGAATTTTGCTCTAACTAATCTTCAAAGTTGTAATCGGACAGTGTAATCGGACAGTTACATGAGCCAATCATTGTAAGTCCTCTCCACTACATCCACCAACACAACATTGATTACAATCACTATAGTAACCAATTCAAAAGACTGACTTTGTAAAATTGTGGAGGTTCAGTCCCCGTTGACTGTTTTGAAAGAAACTTAACAGCCATTTTACAAGCTATTCTCCATATTGTTAATTATGATATTTAAAAATGACTATTAAAAGCTCTTTTTGAGATGAAACTTTTACTTTTGTGGAAAATTGTAATTGTTATGGTAACAGGACATCATGTCGTCCAATTCACAACGGTAATTGAACTGAGTGGAGTGCAATTTGGTCTGAAATCATACGCGTGATTTCAAAATCGAACGAGCGCGCAGCGCGAGTTAGATTTGAAATCACAAGTATGATTTCAGACCAAAATTACACAACACGAAGTTCAATTGCTACTTTATAGATCCATTTTGAAATCGCACAATTTTATCGCCTTAAATTCTAGATTTTGGTGTATTGTTCCAGTAGCCGGTTTATTATTTGTAATACCGTTGGTTCATTAGTTGTCTCTAGTCATTGTTGTCAATTTTAGTCTCTTTAGTTCTCTTGTTGCCTTCAGTTGTATTTAGTTGTACCTAGTTGTATATTAGTAATTCGTGTAAACATGACCCGCCTAGATTAGCTCAGCTATCCGCAGGCATGTTATAATTGAAATTTTAATTTGAAAACAAAATAAAATGTATGCATGTATGTTAAAAAATAGCGGAACCGGAAACGTCTTTACATCTCATTTAGTATGCAAAACGATGAAATGTCACGAAAACTCATTCAATTCTCGTCACCTGAATCAATGATGGAAGGCCTTCCTTTCTTCTGTGGTTGAGGCTGAGGCTTCTAGTTGTCTTTAGAGAAGGAATTTGAAGGTGCAGCTAGTGTAATTCTGCGATGGATTTCATTTGAGTTGTGAAACTCCTTCGAGTGCACGATGCCCAGTGGATAGTTTTTCTCTTTTAAATATACCCGTTCAATGGCACTCTGCATGATTTTAAAGGATTCCTGCTCGTTATCATCTCCATTTGTTTTTGTGACCTCGGCGTAGAACTTTATAGTCAGGACCTTGTCAAGTTCTTGCGGCGCCATTTGTTTCAAGATATTTTCAAGATGGCGGGACTGACACCAGCTTCGGAAGACGTATGTTCATTCACTGTTTCGTGGAGCGGGGCGTATTTTGACTATGTTTATCAGGACCGTAGCCAGACTTCAGAACAAGACGAGGCAAGTTTCGAGCGCCGAAGGTACGAGCCGCTAGTGGGGTCTGGGGGCATTCCCCCCCCCCCCCGACTTTAGTCGAATAAAGGCCCCAAAGTAGGCCTGGTTATTGTTGTGTTTTCAAATTCCTCCCGCGTAGTGTGGACGGGGCCTTAATTATTCATGTTAGAGCGTATTTGAATGTCATTTGTACCGATGGCTTTGTGGTCGTTTTAACGGTCATAGCTTAACCAGCGGTCCTTTAAAAAACGAATCCAACTTCGAAGCAATGATGTCCATTACCGTTTCGTTTTCTGAATTCCTGAAAGCTGCATTAAATCGGCGATCTGTATTCAAAACACAGTTGAAAGCGAATTTCTCGTCATGATTATATACATTTGGATTTAGCAAAGCCTTAAAGCGGAACTCCCGTAAAATACTTATCATGAACTCGAAACAATAACTTCTCAGAAATTCACCGACAATTATTTCTTCAAACCGAATGACTTGAACAAACAAAACGAGTTGTTCCGAACGGAAAGTGCTAAGTTATAGAGCTTCACTTCACGGCAGCAATAAGGCTATTATCCATAATGCTTTGTAATAATAAATAGGTGAATGACATAAAGATCGTGTTCATGAAAAACAGTGACTTGGATGTATCAATAAGTGTTCTCTAAAAGTAAGCTTCTATTGCTATCCAAATGCGTGTTGTTGCCCATCTGTTGAGAATGTATGGCAAAAGTTTATAACCCCAAGACAATTCCTCCAGAAGAGAATGTTAATTTAATAAGCGTTTCATTTGGTTAAACTAGCGATATTTCCAGAGCGTAACGCCTAACGGCTCGTGATTTACAAGCTTTTCTCGTGTTCTCCCAACATCCCAAGTGGTTTATTGCGCCGGTAAACCCATAGAAAGAGTGATCTATTGCTTAAATGAAACGTGGGCTTTTGACCAATCAGAGCGCGCGGAGGGTCCTATCTATATTGTAATTACTCATGGAGTTCGGCAGTAAAACAAAAAAGCGAAACTCTACGTAAAATAAATTCATCCGGTATCTTTGTTTTATCGTTGCTGACTTCATCCACAGTTGTCATCATCATCTAAAAATGAGTAGCTTTAGTTTGAAGAAATGTAAATTTCGGACAATCAATCTGACCTGCTGGCGATCAACGTAACCACTGTGCTTACGATTCTTCATGATGCCTTTAGTACGAGTTCTTTAAAGGATTTTTGGTCCAAGAGCGACAGCAGTCATTTTGAAAATTCTCCATCCTTTCAAATATGTACAAATATCCTGGACTTGGAGTGATATCTTCCGAATTAAAAAAAAATTCATTCAGCAACTCTTCGCCATGTTTACTTGCCGAGAAGGCAAAGGTGGGAAGCTTTGTAGCCAAGCTCAGAAATGTTGTATTCACCGCCTGTCACGGTTAATATAACGTCATATAAGGAATCACTCGACCGACCTGCAGATTGCTGGAAACTCTTTGTTCAGCTCTGAAAGTATACTAAAAGCATTTGTTACACCTCCCAACCTGGAGCCATAATCGGGGACGGAGACCGTAAGCGCGAGCCATTTCTAGTATTGGGGCTGTCACCATGATGTGGGGCATCGCCAGCGGCACACGCGCGTACATGCTGCGAGGATTTTTGTGGATGTAGCGCGGGGGAAATGGCATCTGAAATTCCCGAAATTTTTGATGTTTTTAGTCCATAAGTCAATACGTTTATGTCTGCTGGAATTTTGCTTAAATATTTTCGTCGTAAGCTGCTCCAATTTGAGTGAAGTAAGATCGTGTCGAATTTAGGTAGTCCCGCTCTACATCACTGACCAAGTTGTGTTCCGCTGCTTCTTTTACAAGAACTTCACATTACTCAACTCTAAATTTCACATATGTTGAAAATTAAATTAACAGCTTTTCCATAACAGCGAAAAACTAGTCGGGTATCTTTGCATGTAGCAGCGTGTTAAATTTCAAAGTTTCCCTTCTCTTACCAGTATAAACAGAGAACATTTGACGCGTTTTCAAAGTGAAAATGCCATTTTCAAATTTTTCAGGGGTAGTGTGTACCGAAAACATTTGATTTGTTTTCTAGTGTGAACGCAAAACATTTGGTGCGTTTTCAGAGTGAAAACGCCCTTATTGGAAAGACCAAAAGGTGGCCGCGGCCGCTTAATATAGGTGGAAGGTTGAAAGGGGTTTTATTTGCACCATTTTAAAGTCAACAATTTTGGGACTTTCGATTAATAGGTCGCTTCTTCATAGATATTCTACCGCAAACCCCTCATGCGTTTAATCTAACAGACACAGTAAATCTCTATGCACTAAATCAAACGCAATTATTACTTATCTTGCAGGTGCGTCAGCCAAGCCTGCAGGTATCTTATTAACTTATTTAATTTATTATATAGCTTATCTGTGCAATTAATCGTTATTCAAGGTTAAATAATGCCTGTTCGGTACTCATATCTGGCTAATTTTATATTTTATGTTACATGTTAATGGGCATTTGCTTTCAAGGTCCCGTTAACATCCACGTACTATTAGCGAGACAATGATTTCTCTGATTCAAATTACTACTTTATATCATTTTAAGACATGAGGGATCATGACAATTATCAGCGTGCCCAACTTGGGTAGTTTCAAACTGAAATAAGACCCGAAAAAGAAATCAACCAGGAACGAAGGCGTTTCGCACTCCATGACTTTGCATTGCAGGTGCAGTGCTCTACCAACTGAGTCATAAAGACAACTGTGGGCTAGTCAAGTTGTGAGGTTTTAATATATTGCGCGGTTCAAATCTGTTATATTTCATAGACATTTATTCACTGTCAGATAGTCCCCATCTAGAGGTGTAGTACGAACAGTTAATAGGTAAGTTAGTAGAACACTGCATCGGTATCGCTGGGTTTGATTCATCATTTTGGGCCAAATTTTACTGGTAAAACTTAAGTGAACAACCAGGTCGGTTCTTAATACAAAAATATGTAGAGCTGCCAGGTACACAAGATATATAAATAAAGCTATTTCATTTTCTGTGTCACTAGTTAAAGATGGATCACCAAATGAACACGACTTACAGGACTTGTCACAGCAACTCGGTAGAGAGTGGAGAAACCTTGGTCGTTGCCTAAAAGTTAGTGAGCCAAAGATTGAGGATTTGGATAAAAAAGACAGATTGGATGAAAAAGCTTTGCAAATGTTGTTGCACTGGTGGAGAAGGGATGGTGCAGCTGCAACTTACCAAGTTTTGAGTGATGCATTATGTGATGAACTCGTAAATCGTAAAGATTTGGCCGAAAAAGTTTGTAGAAGTACCTCATAATTTCCCTTTCCCCTATTTTGTTTTTGTTTTTTTTTTTTTGGTTCCCTTTACATGCGTTTGTGTGGCACTTTCGCATTAGTGTAACAAACATTATCTATCTCTTATATGCTTTTAATTCATCCGTAGCAACACGGTAACCTTAAGAGAGGGCCTGGATGGGAGTACTGGAATCTCAGTTATATATCAGTTAAATTCTTAGCGTTTTCTTAGCTATCAGTTCATTTTGGAAATCTCAGATCTCAGCTGTCAGTTAAACAATGCAACATATTTCAGCTGACATTTATAAGGTTGCAAAATTCTAAGCTATCAGTTCATGAACCCCCATCCAGACCTCCAGAACAGAACTTAACAGAGTAGAAAGGCCACGGATTATAGGGAGTGTACTGTTCATCCTAACGGTTTTTGAAAAAACCCATATTGCGGTGCGTTTCAATCTTGTTCAATTTTTTTTCCATCTTTACCTACTTTCGTAGTTACTGTGTTATTGAAATATTCTATCATTGTTTTAACCCTTTGAATACCAAACTTTTGCCAAAAAATACCGTTTTTAACCGTTTAGTCAGGTTTTTTAGCTGCCATGACGCTAAATAATCCTAAGTTGTGCTAAAAAAAGCTTTTTTTTTTGCTAAAAGGAGAGCTTTTTCGAGGATTAGGTACAAAATTGAGCAAAACTTCAATTACGGGCATGCGCATAAGCCAAAATTTGGACTTTTTTTTTTGCCATTAACCGTTCTCAATTTCGTTTGTTGGCCCTTTCCTTTCTGTTTTTCTCTGCCCTTTTACACTGGCTACCTTTTGCATTGTATGTTCTTTCTGGCTGCAGTGAAAAGTTGGATGTTAATTACGGGCGAAGCCTAGAAATGGACCTTGATCAATCATAGGCGTTGTGGACCATTTTACCACCGTTTTTGTACCAAAACTGATAACCTTGTTTTTCGATTTGCGACGTCGGAATGTCGTCGATATCTAAACCTGACCATTGTGCGGAAAGGGCTAGCCTAGCACTACTATCTGCTTATCAAGAATATCTGATGACTTTAAAAATGGTTAACGTCACAAGTGGTACAAAGAGCACGACCATTAATTACGCATATATGCGTAGTTGGTATTCAAAGGGTTAAGTGGTTATTTTTATATTTTAATCATTTTCAAAAGCCGGTAACACAGCCCTTTATTTAACAATGAGTACTTACGTGAGCCAATATTTTAATTTCTGTTTCATATATGATTATCCCTTTCATTAACTTTCAAATTGAGGGACTTAAAACGAAGCTACATTTCGCCAAATTCTTTAGCAACGAAAGTCAATGAGAATGGGCCACTTTCAAGTTACCTTGCACCTCTGTTTCAGAACGCGTCCTCTTACCTTTCACATGAAAATGAGTTTGATTTGCATGAAAATGAACCCGCAGGCGGAACGCATTTTCATATTTATTAAATCCATTTTGAAATCCCTGGTTATCCTTGCAATCTGATTGGCTCTCACTGGTGCGATTTATTCACGAATCGCACTATTCTTTTCTCTAAATCGCATCTTTTTCTCAGCCAATGAGACTGGGACAGTAAATCAAAACAACCAATCAGATTTCAAGATTAGTTTAAAGTAATCAATAAAATTTCAGGAAAATGAAAGGTAAAAAGCTATTGTGTGGAGAATTTTGCAACTACTATTGCCAAAGCTTTGTTGTTATTGTAGTTTTTTTTTTTTCAAAAAATTGACGAATTTAATTAATTAGAGTTTCTGAATGACGATTATGAGCTCCTTCAGGCTTAAGACCCACTTTAATGGAAGTTTCCAGCTTTCTGTGTCCATTTTGACGAATATTTTGGCGATTTTTCTTCAACATCTGCTCAAGATCCGTATGATACCGAGTCCAGTAAAACATAAACAAACGAAAACCACAAAAACAAATTCAGAGCCATCTCAAGAAGGTAGATGTTTCCAAGTTTCCGGTAGTTTCAAACGAAGCAACTAAAGAGCTCAACTCTTTCGCTGTGAATAAACATAGTCAAAATACGGCACACTGCACAAATAGTGAATGAACGAACGTCTTACGAAGCCGGTGCCAGTCCCGCCATCTTAGAAACATCTTAAAACATATGGCGCCGTAAGAACTTGACAAGGTCCTGAGTATTGAGTCCCACGACGAGGTCACGAAAAGAAACGGAGATGATGACGAGCTGGACTCCCTTAAAATCATGCCATTGAACGGTATTCAAAAGAAAAAAAAACTTACTATCCACTGGGCATCGTGCACTCGAGGGAGTTTAATCACAACTCAAAAGAAATCGACCGCAGAATTACACAGGCTATGCACCTTCAAATTCCCTCTCCAAAGACAATGAGAAGTCTCAGCCTCAACCACAGAAGAAAGGAAGGCCTTCCATAATTGATTCAGGCGATGAGAATTGAACTTTTATTCCTGAGGTAGACTATTTGCGTTCTGACTTCAGAACTGCTTGTTTCTTTGTCATGCTCGAATGAGTTTTCGTCACATGACATCGTTTTGCATACTAAATGAGACGTAAAGGCGTTTCCGGTTCCGTTCTACTGGAACAATACACCAAAAATCTAATATTTAAGGCGACAAAATTGTGCGATTTCAAAATGGATCTAATAAAGTGGCAATTGAACTTCGTGTTGTGCAATTTTGGTCAGAATTCATATTTGTGATTTCAAATCGAACTCGCGCTGCGCGCTCGTTCGATTTTGAAATCACGCGTATGACTTCAGACCAAATTGTACTCCACTCAGTTCAATTACCGTTATGAATGGTTTTGCACTAAGGCTCGTTTGATACAGGGGCAAAAGGTAACTCGGAAATGGCCTGTTAAATGCTGGTCTATCATAAAAAGACGCAGTAACAGAAGAGGCTATTTCCTAGTTGTCTTTTGCTTCTGTGTGCTAAAAATAGATTGGATGACGTGTAGAGTAGTTTTAGCGGCTGACATCATGAAATGGAACCCCTGCCCAATTCGGCCCATTATTGAGTATAGAATAGGAAGAAATACATTTCAGCAGGGTGATTTCATAACAATAAAATATACTTCTTTTCTATTACGTTTACTTAAGTTTCTGACTTGGGCAATATTAATTATGTGGGCGACATGGAAATAGCTTTTCCGCGTTTGGACCGTCAATTTGTATTTACACTTTTTTAAAAGGTAAAAGGTTTTACCAGCGAATGACTTACAGTGAATTATAAATCTCTTAGGTATGGTGTTTCGTCTTCATCAGATGAGGACGCATAATTTTGATTACTATCAGAGCATCAACATTTGCTTTTTTACGTTTCATGAGATTTGCTGAGGTTTGTAATTACAGTAGACTATAATAAACCTGCAACTAAAACGTTTCTTTCCCCTAAATGTTCAATGAAATAAAAATGTATAGAAGTTACTTTTGATATTTATAGTTTTGATTGTGCTTTGGGCAAACATACAATGCGACTAAAGATACATAACGTATTTTAACTTATTTTGTTTAACTTTACTCGAATATTTTATTTCTCAGTTTTTTTCTTTAAGTGTAATAGCATGTGGTCTTTTTATAAATTGGTAAACGGAGCTCAGTACTACCCGAACTTTTTATAACCATGACAACGGTTTTTGCTCCTCTAAAGTAACGAGGCCCAACGTCTGCTAATTCTAGGCCTTTCCATAAATATCCAGGTATTTTTGGGATATTAGGAATTTTCCGAGATAGTTAGAAAAGATTAACATATTTAGAAATTTAGGGATATTTAGAAATATTCATAGCTTTTTTTGGCTTAGCCCTGGGTCTTCCTCGCTATTCCCTTGAAACAAGACTCAGTTTTATGCCAGAAACGATCCAGTTTAGCGATTTCCCGCTCGAAAAATGCATTCCATACCGCTAAAAGCGCTGAAGGAACAAATTTCAAAAATGTCGGATGCTGGTAACATCGAAGCTCCTGAATATTCTTCAGCTCTTACCACTGCAAGAAATTTTAATGATTTCGGCCTAAGTAATTCAATATCGGTGCATTTTTACGACAAAAATATGAGATATTTAGAGGGTTTTATAAGATAGTTAGAAAATTTTTGGTGACATTTAGAACATTTGAGAATTCCGGAAAGATATTTTAGGCGATTTTACGTGATATTCGTGGAAAGCCCTAGCTAATTCCGAAAATAACGATGGTCGTTACTTTCGGAAGTTTACGGTATTTCGTAGGCCGCCAGCATTGAGTTACAATGCGACGCCTTGAGCTGGGTCGACTGATACAAAGTTCACCAATCAGAACCTGAATTGAGAGAGAAATATGGTGAATGTTTCACACCCGAGCCAAAAACGTTAATGAATACATTCAATAGTTCTACAAGGAAATTTAACGCAACAAAGTTGGAGATGTTGCGGATCTGTCAGGAAACCACGTAATTTCGTTTTTTGGATGAATAGTTTCGATCTCAGCTTTTCAACAAGACGAGTTTTCCGGCTAATTCACTTTAAACTGAAAACATTTTCAGTTAGGATTGGTTGAAATGCCAGACGTGCAAGCACATAACTTCTCAGACTTTACTACAAGGCCCGAAGAGCGTACAAAACATCCGTGACGTTGTGTATTACATTGCTTTTCACCGTTATATTGATAACCTGGTTGAATGGAGTAATACCTGGAAGCTGGCCTTCGACGTAGATAACTGCTCGATATGCATGGTATCAAGAAAATTAATACGCACCTATTATCCACGACTACATCACGGGAGTAAAATCTCTGACGAGAGTGGACAATCAGCTTGAACTTGGAGTTCTCATCACTTGCGATGCTCAAGTTTGTGAGCACATATTTGCACGCGTGAATAAGGCCAACAAGATGCTAGGATGCATTCGACGAACTATTAGCCAAAGCTACCAACTTTGAGATTTCTTTACGTGGCGCTCGTGCGCTCTCACCTTGATTATGCCTCCGAAAGTCTGTCACTGATAAAAACCAATAGAGCGAGTCCAACGACGTAAGACGCGGATTCTCCTGCCAGAGCTAAGCCACAACATACGTCTTGAACGACTAGATCCTCTTCCACTGTTGTATCGAAGAGAGATCAAAGACCTCAAAACATTCTACAAATTCAAATCTGGATAGTACAATTGAACATTTAACTCACATTTTGAATTTTGCTCGGATAAGAGAGTAAGGTTATATTCGAGTAATAAATTGAAATTAAACCTAGTAAGAGCTGAGCTTTATAGGGGCACTTTGTTTAACAGAATTCCTTATTTATGGAATAACCTGCCCGAAGAGCTTACGACTGATAGTCTTAGCCTGTCATGCTTCAAGAGACGATGCAGAGACTTTTATAAATGCAAGAGCTTTGATCCTGACCGCCCAAATGTTACTTGGGCGTTATAGTAACCCTTCGGTGTTAATTGACTCAGTATTTAAACAACTTTTTTCTTTGTTTTATTTTTATATATTTTGCGTGCTGTACTTTGGAACACTGCGTCCAGGCACTATACTGATGAATTTAAGCAATTCTATGCCAAAGTTAAGAAAGACGTTTTTATTAAACGATTAGACTTAAATGCGACCTCGATTCATACGCAAAAGCAAGAACGTGACGGATTTTAAGTTTTATTAATGTGAATGAATACGTATAAGATTATCATTTTTACTGTACATATTTCTGTTATTCTTAAACTTTTAGCTAAATACACGATCCCACAAGCAAATCTGTTGCTTTAAACCAAATCGTGTTTAAACAAAGGATTGTTGTTGTGGTTGTTGTCGGGTGGACTAGCACGTATAGTTCACGTATAGTTCTAATATTCCTTTCTTGTCAATCTCCGCTCCTTTTCTTCTTTTCATTTTGTAATATACAATTTATTGCTTGTATGTTTTCTTTTTTTTTTTGTATAATGGTAAGGGTTTTTATTATTATTTCTTATTTGTAAATAATTTTATTTATTTTTTTTAATACAGAAGGTAATGATGTGTGTTACAAATATACAAACAAAAAAAGAATTACAAACTATTTCAAAGTACAACATTTTGAGTAAGTACGTTGCCAAAAAAAAAAAAGAATTACTAAATTGAGAATTAATTAAATTAATTAATAACCTAACTAAGTAAGTAAAATGAAAAAACTCAACTAAAGTCTTTCCACTTTTTGTTGAAATTGTCAGAGGTTTTATTTTTAACTGCTATTTGTTGTGAAGTATTTAACTTGTTCTTAAGTAAAGAAGGAAAGCCGTCAAAGGGTACATCATCGCTGTCTTGGATAGTGCAAAAGATATAATACTTGTCTACCAAGGTGACATAGTTTAAAATGTCTTCTGATTCTGTGGTGTTATCATGCCAACCAAAAAGGATATTACGTTCGGTGACAGTTATTATGTTTATGTTTTTCAAACCACCAATTTTGAAATGCAGACCAGAAATTGGAAATTACAGAACAAAGGTAAATAAGTGAGGCAATGTTTGCGGTTGCATTTTGCATAGCTGACAGATTTCAGAATCGCATAACTTCATACGGAAAAGGGAATGCCTAGTTGGAAGTATGTTGTGGATGATTTTATATTGAAAAATTTGAAGCTTTGTTTCGAGCGTGGTAACAAAGGGAAGGTTATAAACTTTCTTCAAGCATTCTTTCGAGAAACCATATTGAAGTAATTTTGGTTCAGCAGTTGGGGGTTGGAAGTAGTGGTCTATAATTGCTGCATAGACAGCACGGGTGGTGAAGCTCTTAGACAGAAGACGTTCTTGTGACGCGTTGTCATTTTCAATTGCGATTTCTGTGCGTTTTATCGTGCGTCTCCAGCTTGGTGGAATGGCGCTTATTAAACCATAGTAGGCTGTAAACGGGACACGTAGTTAAAAGATTCGTTGAAATTTGTCATGTGATAGGAAGTTAAAATTTTCGTCAAGCAGGTCATTTATGTACATGATTCCAGTTCGATGCCATTGTTTTAAATAGATCATCTGTTTATCTATTAAAATGTTTTTATTGTTCCAGATAATTTCGTTTTGCTTGTGTGTGTTGTCTTCTAATATAATGGATTTGTTTTCTTGCCAGTACTTTAACATTGCGTGATAGAAGGGTGGTACATTATTCAAATTCAGTAACTTAACATCATATCTACAGTTTAGTAAGAAAGAAAGACCACCGCGTTCTCTGAAGAAGTGTTCGATAAGAGTTTTTCAGGAGGAGTCAGAGTTGTGGCATATTCTTTTAATCCAGACAATTTTGAGCGCGGTGTTCATTACTTCAAAGTCGATCATTTTTAATCCGCCTTTATTTTTTTCACCAACTATTGTCATTCTCTTAATTTTAGGGGGTTTACCCTGCCAAATGAAATTAAAGATCATGCTGTTAATCGTGTCAGACAAGTTTTTGGGTAAATTAAGATTGGAGCTGTTGAAAATTAATTTTGATAAAGCTAGAGTTTTGACGATGTTTATTTTGCCAATTAAGGTTAGTTTCCTATTTTTCCAGATATTTAAAATCTTATTCATATTTCGCAGCTTTTTATCGAAGGTAAGCTTATCAGCTTTGGTGGTGTCGTAGGAGAAGAATACACCTAAGGCACAGATGGGATCTACAGGCCAGTTGAAATTAAAAGGAGTGTCAGATCTGTTTTTCCACTTGCCAAGCCACATGGCTTCAGTTTTGGAGGTATTGACTTCTAGACCAGTCACAACTTTGAATTGGCTTAGCAGCTTAAGTAAATGACTAATAGATTCCGTGTCACTGAGAAAAACTGTGTTATCATCCGCATACATGGTCGTTTTAATTTCGTGGTTTCCTAATGTTATTCCTTTGATGAGATTGCGATTTTTGATAGCTCTTGCGAGAAGGTCGAGACCGATAACAAATAGAAGGCCTGATAGAGGACAACCTTGCCTTACCCCACGCGTTAAAGAAACGAAGTGAGACGCGTGGCCATTGTTCAGAACACAGCTGGAAATGTTGGAATATATAGTCCTGAACCATTGTAGAAAATTTGGCCCAAAGTTGAAGAGCATGAGTGCTTTCTCTACGTAATTCCACTCAATGGTATCGAAAGCTTTCCGGAAATCCACAAAAACTGCCAGGCCAGGAGAATTTTCTTTTTCCAGATAAAACATTAGATCTTGAATTAATCGGATATTTTCACCAATATAGTGTCCTTTTACATAACCAGTTTGGTCGGGATTTATTATTTTTGGTAATACAAAATCAGACATGCTGGGACGCAAGTTGCACAGTGGGACTTCCAAAACAAAGGCAGGTCCATGAGGACTGGTACGAGTTGCTTTGTTTTGGAAGTGCCACTATGAAACTTGGATCCCAGCATATCTGATTTTGTAACATGTGACCGGGTCGTGCAAAGGGCCTATTGGCTAGGCTGTGGTGGTCTCCCTGCCTAATAATAAATGTAGGTATAGACGCTACAGAAATCGATGCCACAGTTTGAATGCACAGTTTTTAATCATGGTTCGCATAAGCGCGAGAGTAAATAAGAGTAATTATGGGTGTGTGTGATGTAACGTGACGTGATGTGATTCAACTGAAAAATAAACAAGACAAAAATACCCAAGTACAAAGATATAGCTGAAACTAAAAGCGGAGAAAAATAAACCCACAAACTGTGACGAGTCCGGCAGGATAAATCTCTTGACAACAATAATTCGGAACTTCATAACAGTGGAATTCTAGTCTGAAACGCGGTAGAAAACGGAAAAAAAAACTAACCGCCAACCGCAAACAAGCACTGGCAAAAGGACACCAAATTATGCATAATGATCGGTATTTTTTGATGACCCAAGTCACCCCGCTAAATCCAAGAGTGTCACTAGTGGCTTTGAATGCCTCCCTAAATCCACCAGATGCAAATGGCTTTTCAGCTATCCTAGATTCTACAGTCATTGGAGCAGTGGACCATTCCATATACTCGATGTTAAACGTGAAGATATCAATAATGGTCGTTGTCTTCTTTGCAATGACATTCCCCAGCTTTAACATTTCTACAACTGAGAGGCTTTTTGGGTAAACTTTACTGACTAGACTCCCATACTGCTTCTGAGGACTTGGAAGTGAACTAGTTGTTGAAGCCTTATGCATCAGTCAATTCCAGCAGTGCCCATCCCCCGCCCCCTCCCCCCCCCCCCGGGCTAACCCCCGGGCATTAACATTTTTTTAAAAAAATGGGCAAATTTCCCGGGATGGGGAAACATTAGCTGTCTAAATGCCCCGGGGTGGGGACGAAGAAAGAGGGCAAATGCCCCGCCCCCGGGATCGTCGCCTTCCAACACCTCCGCAGTTTTTTAATTAATCAGTGAATAAAACGGTCAACTGTTCAGTATTTTAATGCAACGGTAAGACTTCAAGGACAACAGTACGTGTTAGTTGATTCTGATTATATTTATTTCTTTATATTTGTTTTCAGCAGTTTGCTAGAGGATAGCTGGGATTGCGGCGGACGTGCCCCCAGCCGCGAGCGATGATAGGCGCCTGTATTCGCAGGCTACTTTTTCTGTGAAGAATCAAGACATTTTAAATGATGATGCATTGCATTTTAAGCTCGCAAGATCTGTCTTCAAGATCGCATCATTTGAATTCGCAAACCTTAAGTGTTTTAACTCCACTTTCATGAATTTAAAAAATGCTAGGCTAGTTTTGAATGCGGAATGCGAAATAGTCGTGTTCACGTCAGTTATTGTTTTGTGATAAACAAAATATAGTTCACCTTGTCGCTTATATTTATATGCTTACAAGTAATCAAGAAATATCTAAAATTGAGAAAACATAACTTTAAAAGCAAGTTTCTCTAGTCCCTGACGGACAAGCCATTGTTCGACAAACGCCTCGTCTTTTCCGATGAACTCATCCATGGCACTTTCCAAAACACGTGTGTCGAATGCCCGGGGTCGCCCCGGGGTACGCAAATGCCCAGCCCCCGGGCCGCGATAAAATTGCGGATGCCCCACCCCCTGGACTGACAACTTGAGCAAATGCCCCACGGTTGCCCGGGGGGGTGAAAGGCACTGCTGGAATTGACTGATGCATTATCATCTCTTGGGCTTTGGTATATACAGTGCAAAGGAGATAAATAATTAAAACAGGACAAGAAAGAATTCAAAGGTTACAAATTGCACATCAAAAACATTTTTAAGAATTTCACAGCACTATTATCATTTGAGTTAACTAAATTTCTATGATTACAAAGTTGTTGATGTATTTATTTCCCATTTAAATTTGGATATTATTTGTCAAGGTTGCAGACTGACAACCCAAAGCTTATAGATGTTAACTTTTTTCGCCAGTGAACACATTTTACCTTTTCAATTGCATCGCTTGACATACATAACCCTTGTAGATGCAATGGCGTGGCTTTTTTGAATGGTCGTCCATTAATGTGATGATTTAAAAGTAACTTAGAAAATCATGTACATCCATGTAGTATCAGAATCGGGCAGTGTCTGATATATTAACATACCTAACTGCTATCATGAATAATATACGTGTTAGGCTTCGACTGATACAGTGCTACACTTGAGTTTAACATTCACTTGTTAACGCTTACCTCACGGCTGCGATTCTCTTCTTCCTCAAGTTCCCCTTCTGGTTTAACAAACCGGACATAAAACACTTTTTTGTTTGGAATTTGAGCCATCTTGTTACATAATGGTCCGCGTTCTCCCGCTAACACATCACAAACAAGATCTTTCTCAATTTGGGACCCGAAATGCTTTTGACAGGCGTCCTTGATGTTGTGAATAGAAAGCTCGTCCTGCTCAAAAGGATTGTACTCCTGAGCTCCAATGCGAGTATATTTTTGTTGTTTCCCACTTACATCCGCACTCATGCGTTGCACCACGATCTCCTCCGCCACTTTACTCTCCTCTACACATTGATTTTTACCTCTCCTCTTCGCTCTCTGCTTTGCTGCGAACTTCCTCCACTCCGCCATCTTGGAACCACGTGCAAAAAAACACTCGGGGCTGTGGGAGTGCCGCAAGGTACGCTGGTAGTGGCAGCGCTCAGCCATGCCAAAATTGATTTCACTTTGCAATCGAAAGTGAATGTAACTTTTGGTATGGCCGAGCGCTGCCACTAATATTGTTTAACATTCTTCTTTAAAAATGTATTTCATTTCAGTTTACCTACACTTTGCCTTCTATTTGTTTGCATTGTGCTTTAATAATGCTTTAACTTTAATTCTGAACCGTGTTTGACTCTTCTGCGCACTTGCATTTCGTTTGACGTTGGCTTTCAGTTTGCGTTTTATTTGCATTTTATTTCACACTTACATGTAATTATAGTTTAATTTCCATTTTACTTTTATTTTAAATTAGCATCTGTTTTTTATTCCAAATCAATTTATTTCTAATTGATATCGTTATTTTGAAATAAAATACCACCAAAAATATTAGTGGCAGTCCTCGGCCACTGTTTGACCATATGCAAAGACTGTGGCATTATATCCCTCCATACAACTCTTAACAAGAGGCTCCACACACTTGTCATAAACATCTGCCTGTACAAAAGTAATCTACAGTAAAATCAATGCCTTCAACCGTACCACTGATGGTCATTCATGACCATGATAGTTGAACATGCATTTATACACTTAATATGTACCATGTACATTCAAACATTTGACAACTTTTATTAATAGGTGAAACGTTGGGATTTGTTGGCCAAAAAGTTTTAATTGACAAGCACTAATTGGTCAATTTCACACCATTATTTTTATGGAAATAACGTTTCTCCCAAAAGTTGTCCTTGGAGTAAATTATGGTTCTATACACTGTATATTAATCATTAATTAGTCTAACACTTTTGCAGAAATCAATTTTTACATGCTTGAATATGCTTGGTTCATCTACAATGTAACTACATACAGTGTACATGTAGTTTGTTAGCTGCTCTAAAGTTATTTTATATGACTGCAGCAGTCACCATTTTTCTATTGGAGGAGAGGGGAGGGGAGCGGAGCGAAGGGGAGCGAAG